>NW_008680501.1:6621-27733 GCF_000695815.1 Acanthisitta chloris
TCCCCACAAAGGCTGGGGCAAGCAGGAGGCTGCAGCTTCCTACTTCACCACCTCCCATGGCCATGGCCATGTCACCCACAGGTGCTGACCCAGAGGAGACAATCCTGAACGCGTTCAAGGTGTTTGATCCAGAGGGGAAAGGCCTGAAATCTGCCTAGTGAGTGCAGGGGTACCTGGGGGGTGGTGAGGGACACCACCACGGTGCTCACCACGCTCTCTTGTTTGCAGCATCAAAGAAATGCTGATGACACAGGGTGAGAGGTTTTCCCAGGAAGAGGTATGAGCTCTTTCCCACTCTCTGCCAGCATCCCCTGCCCTCCTTCCCAACAGACCCCAGCCCTGGTCCCAAACCCCTTCTGTGCCACCTTGTCAACCTGGCTCTTCCCTGCAGATCGATCAGATGTTTGCAGCCTTCCCTCCAGACATGTCTGGCAACCTGGATTACAAGAACCTGGTCCATGTCATCACACACGGCGAAGAGAAGGACTAGCCCACGCACAGGGCTGGGGCTGGCACTGTGAGATCACCTCTCCCTAGGGCACACAGGGGCTCCCTTTCCTCTTCCCTGGAGACACACATGCCTGGGAATTTGGCACAGGAATGACATCCACATTAAACTGCCTTTTGGCCAGAGGAAATCCAGCTGCTGGTGTGAGCAGTGCTTGGGCTCGCGTGGTGTGTGGCACAGAGCGTCTGTGCCCCACGGGAGCCCCTGAACCCCTCCCAGGCCCCACTGCCCCAACCTTCTGGCCCTGCTGCATGTCTCCCTCATGTGCCCTCAGGTCCCTCTGCCCACTCCCAGCACAAACAGCCTGTTTTTCACTGGGCTGTGGCCAGCAGCCACCTGAGCCCACCAGCCCAGGGCCAGTGCTGAGCTCAGATTTGCTTTAGGCAGCAGAAAGCTGCTGTATTCTGCCAGCTTAGCAGGGAACACCCCACAAACACACTCATCCCACTGCACCCTGCCTGGCATCCCCAGGCCCCTGGACAGGCACAGTGCAGGACCAGAACCACAGTCCCTGTCTCCAGCTGTGGGAAGCACCTTGGGTTGTGTGACTGGGATGTCACCCCACTGCAGAGCAGCTGATCCCACCCCAGCTGTGGGTGAAGCCATGCCAAAATATCACCTGGGGAGCTTTTGAACCCTGCAGAAGGCATTTGGCTCCTTCCAGAAAAGGAACATGAAATGATGCTCAGGACACAGCAGCTCAAGAATGAAATTGCTTCTTTAATTCATACCTGTTGAGATCTCACGCTTTGGTGTGTCTCCTCCTCTTCTTGTCTGTGCTGGAGGGATTGGCCAACTCCTTCTCATGCATCTGGATGATCAGCTGATGCAGCTGGTCATGGTCCAGTGCCTCTTCCACAGCCCAAGGGAATGGCCACCCCATCACACAAGGCATCACAAGATTTGTATACCCCGTGGGGCAGGACAGGCTGACTGGGAATGGCTCAGGAGGACATGTGGCAGCAGGGGGAATTGGGGATTGTCTTCTGGCCACAGCTCCTCTCTCAGAATGGTTAAGGCTGGAAGGGACCACAGTGGGTCATGTGGTCCAACCTCCCTGCTCAAGCAGGGGCATCCTGGAGCACAGAATTGCATCCAGATGGTTCTTGAGTATCTCCAATGAGGGAGACTCCACAACCTCTCTGGGTAATCTGCTCCAGCAGATTAAAGAACACCCACAGGGTGTTCTTTAAAAATAAAGAAGACATCCCAGGAGAGACTGTGGGATGCTCCCATCCCGTCAGGGAAGAGGCTCTCTGAAGGGCATCCCAAGCTCCCCATGCCAGACCAGGACTGGCAGAAGCTCTGCAGTCACCTTGTCACCATGCAGTGGGAGCTGCTGAAGCTGATGCAGGGCCCTTTTGCCCACACCTCTCCAGCTCCTGCCAGAGCAGCATGGACAGGACCAGACTCCAAGTGGCAGAACAGACAGGGATCTGCTGCCCTTGCAGAGGGAATTCACAGTCACCATACCTCCAGCTCCTGCAGGACACGAATCTGGGCTGTCTTTGCATCCTCCTGCTCCAGGTTGTTGACTGCCATTTCTTCCTGTGCAAACACGAGCACATGGTGAGGATACTGCCTGGATACCCACCAGGCATGCCAAGGAGAGGCTGGGGACACCCCTCCTCCCTGGGAGCAGGGACATGCCACTTGACCCTTCAGGGACCTCCATCCCCAGGCCAGGAGGGCAGGGGATGGGCGACACCACTTTTCACTCCACACACACTTGGAGGAAGCTCTTGGCTCTCCGGGTGCTGCAGTATTTTTGCTGGGTACACGGTGGCAGCATTGGGACATTTTTAGCTCTGAGAACGAAGTGTTCTGCCTGTCAGCGTTATACTCCTGCCCACGTCTTTGCATGCCCCTAATCCCACCTGTGTGGCCGTGAGCCAGGCTCTGGTGTGGGCAGAGATGCTGGACACATGGGAGAGGACAAACCCACCCCAGCCCAAAAGCACTAGCTGGAAAGGGGAGACACGAAGAGCCTGGAACAGACCTGGATGTCCCTGATCCTCTGCTTCATCCTCTCATTCTTGACATTCAGCCCACTGGCAAAATTGAAGAGGATGAAGGATCTCCTGCTCTTGGTGGGGTTTTGTACTTGGGCACAGCAACCAGCTCAGGTGGGACTCAGCAGAGAGTCCTTCATGGGGCAATTCACCTCCATCCCAAGAAACCCCTGGGACAGGTGGAATAAAGCACCCTGGAAGTGCCAGGATCCCTGCACTGACCAGGCACCTAACCCATAGCACCCAACTCTAGACAAGAGCACTGAACCCTCTCTCTGAAGGTGCAACTGGTCTCTCTACATCAATACTCGTTGCTGGCATTGCTGTCAGCACCACGTTTTTCCCAGAGGGCTGGCAAGGCCACATACCACTGCTCCTGGTCTTCTGTGGCTTGTTCAATGGCAGCATTCAACACTCTATTCTGCTGGATCAGCTTCCTGTGAAGCTTCCAGTAGAAGTTTTACTAAATTGCTCCCTGGAAATTCAGGTTTTGAGTCTCTTCTTGGAGCTCACTATTTTGGGTCAGGATGGTGTCGTAACGGACAGTGACCTGGGGAGAGCAAAGTGAAAGGTTTGGGACTGTTAGGGGACACTGGAGGGCCTTGAGCAGGGCAGGGACAAACACAGCCCAAGAGATTTGAAGCTGGCTCTGCACTATCCTCCTCCCCTAGAGAAGAAGACAAGAGAAGACAGGGATGATGACAACAGAGACCAGGAGCTGGTGCTGTCCAAGACAAGGTGGCCCCAGGCAGCTCAGTTTGCTCACTGAACAGGTGCAGACCTTCAGGCTTCTTGGCATGGCACAGGTGCTGCATTTGGGTCACCAAGCTTGAAGGAGCCTTTGAGATATTCTGGGAGCAATCAGGCCAGGGGAACAAGCCAAGTGCCTTCTGCAGGTTGTGTCAACCAAAGAAATTTGCACCATTGCTCTTTGTCCTGCTCAAACTTTTTACACAGCCAGATAGTGATAGGGCAAGAGGGACTGGTTTTAGAGCAACAGAGGAGAGATTTAGATTAGATGTTAGGAAGAAATTCTTGACTCAGAGTGCTGAGGCACCAGCACAGGTTGCCCAGAGCAGCTGTGGCTGCTCCATCCTTGGGAGTGTTCCAGGCCAGGCTGGACAGGGCTTGGAGCAACCTGGGCTGGGGGAAGGTGTCCCTGCCCATGGCAGGAGGTTGGATTAGATAAGTTTAAGGTTCCTCCAACTCAAACCACTGAGTGATTCTACAGTTCTGTGGTCTCAGAGTGGAGGAACTTCCCAAGCCCAACGTGGCTGAGCAAGGATCACTCACTCCTGAGCCTGCATTAGCCACCAGAACTGGGCATCATAATCTCTCCTCGTCTGCTGCTTTCTGAAACTATTTCTGCCGTTTCCTGGTCTCAACTTTAGCCATTTTTTCCTTCTCATTCGCAGGGAGGTCTGAAAGGTTCTGGCTCATCAAGGGTTCTTTCCACTGCCACAGAGAGGGAGAATTTGGTCACTTGAACAAACACAACCCACAGCAGTAGACAGGGGAGCCAGACATGGGGGATTGGCATCACCAGCTCCAGCTCTTCTCTGGCACCTGAGGGATTCATCACCAGCCAGCCCCTCAATTCCTGGGCAGGGAGCAGACCTCCAGCAGCAGCAGGGCAGGTGGTGGCAGGTTGTCACCTCTTTCATCAGCCAGCATGACTGTGAGGACCACATGAGTCCATAAGATCCCCATGGCAGATCCTCTGTAGTCCCTGAAAAGTTCAGCATTAGTTTGTGCTTCATTTTTCACCTTGGAGCCCTGCATTTCTTCCATCTAACTCTGCCAGTTGCTCTGAAGATGCCTCAGGGAGGGGACGAGGGAGACTCCACAAGGACAGGGTTGCTTTCCAAGGGAAGGAATGAAACAGGAGACATGGGGTGGTTACATCCTCCTGCCCATCCCTCAGCACCCGCTCGCGTGTTTGGCACATGAGGAAACCATCACAGATGGCTGCAAGAGGAATAAAAGGAGCATTTTTAGTGATGTCATCATGAAATGATCGAGTTTATAAGCAGGGGAAGAACAGATGGTTTGAGCTATTCCACCCCTTTCAGTACCTGGGTTTCCATAGAAATTCCAGTGAGGTCAGTGCCCCCAGCCCTGTGCCAGAGGGCAGAATCCCTGAAGAACACCTGGGCTCAGCCTCCTGTCCCACTGCTGCCAGGCAGGGCAGAGGAGTGCATCCTGCAGCCCTTAGCCCCAAAGCTGGTCCCCAGCAGCCACACTGCAGCCCCCCAGATCCCCCCAGATCCCCCTGTCCCTCCTGGCACTGCTCAGCCACCCACAGGGTACTGAGGTTCTTCTCCAACTAGTCAGGTATCCCCAAAAATTGACACCAATTTCCACTGGGACTGGGGTCATGTCTGCTGTTCCCTCTCCATCCTTGGCAGCTCCACATCCAGCTCTCTGGGCTTCTGACCTGGTTACTATCTGTTCTGCCCAGGAAAAGACACTCACCAGCCACCACTGCCACTGCCCTTGGCATCCAGATACCCTTCAGGTTCCTGCTGTGGGGAGAGCAGCAGTGGTTGGCACTGCCAACTTGGGGAAGGTCCCTAGGGGTGGAGATCAGTCAGGCAGACAATTAGGGGACAAATGGAGGTCTCATGCCTCCTTCTCTCCTTTCGATGCAGGGAAGCACATGGGAGCTGTGGGCTGAGTCACAGGAGCCATAGAATCCCTCCCCTGTAAGCTGGAGCGCGTGGCCAGCTCCTTCCCAAGGATTCTGCAAGAGCTGAGGTCCCTGGAGGGCAGAGCGTGGGACAACTGCCACAGGGCTGTGTTTTGTAGCCCTGAGTTGCTTACTCAGCTGTGGGAAGAGAGAAGTGCTGAAGGTGAGCAAAGGGCACTCGTGTCCCAGTTTGCAGTTCAAAGTGATGAGCAAAATCCCCAACCAGTGCATCGCTCCCGAGGCAGCACCTCCCTGTTATCCCAGAGACTTTGATGAGCTAACAACACAGGCACCAAGTTCCAGGCTAATTCCCAGCCAGATAGGCTCTGAGGAGGCATTTAATTGGAAATGATTTTCGTGGCAGAGAGCAGAATGTGGTGCTTGATAAGAGGAATCACCAGTGAGGGCAGAGCAATGCTGGGAAGGCATCGGAGCCTGAGGGTCCCGAGAGCTTTTCACTCTGTTCCTGTGTGATCGACAGCTCCGTGGGATAACAACAACAGCCTCTCCAGGGATGAGGCTGCTGCTCAGTCCCAGTGGCCCTGGCTGTGTTCCACTGCACATCTTTTCCCTGCACTCACAGCAGTAGGGCCAAACCTCCAGTCCCGAATGAAGGCAGAGGTGCAGGGGTGAACATTATTTCCCCAGGAACAAAGATCAAAGTCTTGTTTTTTCTCAGCTTGGACTAGTCCAGCCTCAAAATACAGCCCACATTGTCTGTCTTTTTTGTGCTCCTCTCCAAGGACCAATTCTCCATTGTTTGGCTATGAACAAGTCAGTAAATGAAACTGGGGAGGAGGGAACTGATTTGGTGCAGTCTGTGTCTGTCACCTCCTTGGAGCAGCATTGGTTTTACTACAGGGCACTGTTCCACCAAACAAAGCCTGAGTGTCAGCCTTGCCCTGCCAGAGGAGACCTCACTGTCTGGATGGACCTTCAGCAGAGCAGTAACTGGAATGGGATGAAATTGTAACACCTGAATCCAACAAATCTCCAAATCCTGGGAGAACCAGAAGAAAAATGTCTTTCCCTGCAATTTCCATCTTAACCCATCTTGTCTGATTTAACAGGTACATTTAACACTGATTGACATGGAGAAATTGTTCCTTCAGCTGCAGATCTGGGGACTAATTAAAACCACTTGCACTGTTTTAAGGGTAGATTCTGATCTGTGCAAGCAGTGCAAATCCCTCCTGGTCTCAGGAAGGGTTTCCCTGGTTCCCCAGGTGCCCTGGCTGCAGGGGATGGGCAGAGCTGGGCTGGCTCTGCTCTGAGCTCCCCCTGGGAGGGTCCCACGGTGTCAGACGAAATCCCTGGGGGAAGCAGCAAGATCAGGCCCATATTTTCATGCAGATGGAACACATTCCTGTTACTTAATGCCTATTTATAATAAATTCAGAACTTAATTCTACTTAACCCGTCTTTAGTGTTTGACACATGAAATGGGTGAGTCAGAGGGCTATATATGGAGCTGTCAAAACTTTCTCTTCTCCCCTCCTCTAAAAGCCTGGATTAAATCACAATCAAACTCCTATCAACTCCAGCAGCAGTGCTGGGAGGAGCAGGAAGATGCTGACAACTGCTAAGGCAGCTGGTGATGGGGAAAGTTCTTTTCAGGCAGCAGATTGATGGCAAAACCTCACAGAGGTCCTGCATTCAGGCACATGTTAGGTCCAGCTCTTTTGGAATCACAGAATGATTTGGGTTGGAAGTGAACTTAATGACCATTAGTCCCACCCCCTGCCCTGGACAGGGACACCTCCCACCAGCCCAGGCTGCTCCAAGCCCCATCCAGCCTGGCCTGGAACACTCCCAGGGATGGAGCAGCCACAGCTGCTCTGGATAACCTATGCCAGTGCCTCAGCACTCTCTGAGCAAAAAATTTCCTCCTAACATCTGACTCTTTTGCTTTAAAACTGTGCATGAACCATAACAGGCTTCAACAGGCAAGACCAGTTTTGGCCTCAAAAACATCATGAGCACATGGAGAGTTGTAGATCTGCAGTTTTTTGCAGCTGGCTGAGTTTTTCTCCGTGTGTTTCTTATAGAAAAGGTTTATTTCAAAATACACTGCCTAGTCTTGAAATGCTGAGCTCTTCTCTCCCTACTCAACATCATTTCTTTTTGCTTGCCTGTCCTCAGCATGCAATCTTCCAGGGGAGACATCTGGAACAGCACCCCAAACATCTGATCTGTGTTCCTGCTTTAACACTTGAAACCCCCATGAAATCAGAGCTGGGTGTGCCAGGCACTCTGCAAACAGACACCCTTCTCACACCAAAAATCCTCAGTGCAAATGTGAGTGTGTAGCCATCCTCAGAGATGACAAAACAGCACAGAAGTGGTTGGTTTGACTCTGGGCTGGTTGTTCTCAGCAGCAGTGGGCACGGGGAGCTGGGTGGGTGGAGATGTCTTGGGGGCTCCAAGGGTGAGGAGTAATTGGTGTGAGGAAGGGGAGAGGAGTCTCTGGCTGCCTGCTCCATCACAGCTGTAATTCCTCCTCACCCAGAGAGGAAATTGTCACCGTCATTTCCTGCAGATGTTTCTCCTGGATTGCTGACGCTGAGCGAAATGTGATTTCCAGCAGTGAACTGTCTCCTCCTTGGCATTACTGGGTGTTATTGAAAGTGTCATTTTAGGAGCAAGTTCCCCAAGCCTGTGACTTTGGGAAGTGAAACTCTTCCACTGCAGGCTCAGCCCTTCAGGGCAGCCTAATAACATGGATTTACTTCATCCCTCTGTGCTAACTCTCATCCACCTTTGGCTGCAGCAGGTACCTTGCTCTGAATCACTGCTCAAAGGCTCCTGCCACGGGGGGGAAATGGAGAAGGAAAATAGTTGAGAATGTGCTGAAAGCAAGAAGAAAATTTCTCTGGCCTGAGGTCAAACGTGGCACATACAGGCACTGTGGGATGGTTTTAGCTAAAGCAAGAGAACAGAGGACTCCAGGACAGAGCTCCTGCAGAAGCTGTTGGCACACAGGGTCATGCCTGACGAGACACAGGGTTCTCTGTGCCAGAGTGGGGAGGGGAGGCACCAGCACAGGTTGCCCAGAGAAGATGTGGCTGCTCCATCCCTGGAAGTGTTCAAGACCAGTCGGGATAGAGCTTGGAACAACCTGGTCTAGTGGAAGGTGTCCCTGCCCAGGGCAGGGGTGGAACGAGATGAGCTTTACGGTCTCTTCCACCCCAAACCTCCTGTGATTCCATGACATTCCTTTTGCTGTGATTTAGGCAAAGGTGCACAAAGTAACTCTGTTGGCTGATCCCTCTGCAGATCTGGAGGCATAAAACCCAAGCAGGACACAGGTTTTGCCCAGGGCTGGGGCATGCAGTGCCACAGCTCTCAAAGTCTGGCAGGACACTTGGCTATGGCTAAGCAGAGCTAATAAATTCCCACTGTGACCTCCCACATCCCGTTCTTTCCCAGGGAAGTCTGCTGGCAAATCCAGAGACTGTGCTGGCAGCTCTGTGCAGACTGAGCTGGGGAGCACTGGGAGGAGGGGTGGGAGGGAGGTGTATGGCTGAGGAGGTGGCACATCTCGGGGACAGTCCCTTTGCTGCGGATCCTGGTGGCCGTGCCAGCGCTGGGCAGCACAGGAGAGCACAGCAGGTACAGCCTGGGCTGCAAGAGCTGTTTCCAATCAATCAGT
Source organism: Acanthisitta chloris (assembly GCF_000695815.1). NCBI lineage: Eukaryota > Metazoa > Chordata > Aves > Passeriformes > Acanthisittidae > Acanthisitta > Acanthisitta chloris. The sequence goes on from NW_008680501.1 coordinate 15,483, forward strand.
CCTGATCACTGCCCTGGGTGAGGCTCCTGGTTAGGGCTAAGGATACCTAAGAGCTGAACACACTCTGCAAGTGGCTTAAAGCAATAGAGGATTTGCCTGTGTAAGGTCACACAGAGAAACTCTTCTGAACTAACATTTAAAGGTAATTAATTAAACTGCTCTGTGGGTGTTCTGTACCATCTGCATCCAGTTTATCTTTTGCTTTTCTTTCCCAAATCAAATGATGGCCACTCCTGGGCTGGACACAGGAGGAAAGTATCCTGGGAGATCCCACAAACCCCAAGGAAAGATGCACAACTGAAACAAACCTGCCTGGAGGAATTGCACTCCAGGTCCAGCCTGGTGGGATGTTGATATGGACAGTCTCAGAGTTTCCTGTCTCCCCAGTTCTGCCTTTATGGGAGACCTTTGGGCACTCTTGTTCCCTTCCAACAGCAATGCCAGCACCAAGAAGAACCTGAGTGCACCAACTGCCCTGCCCCAGCTCAGTGGAGTTAGTGCCTGGTTAAATGGGTGATGCTGTGAGACAGTAAATGCACAGCCAGCTCAGGCAGATGACCCGAGGTGGAGCAGCAGTCCCTGCCCAGGATTAGCTCAGCAGCTGGAGCAGAAAGCTGAGGACACAGCAGTGTCCATGGGACGAGGCAGAGCAGAGTTCCTTTGGCACAAACCTCCCTGGAGAGGACTCAGCCCAACAAAGCCACTTGGAGCCTTTTTGTGTTTGATTGAGGACGTGTCTCCCAGTAATTAGCCTGGCTTGGCCCTGCCTTTTTCTGAAGCAGGATTTCAGACCAGCTCATGCCAAGAATAGCCACTTTCCCAGCCTTGCACCAGCACCACAGCCCTGCTCCAGAGCAGGAACAGATTGTTCTGAACACCAGCCCATTTGCCATTCCCAGGAACTGGCTGGATTTGCTGTTTATTGCCACTCACTCAGCAACTGATCTTTTGCAAGATTACAGCTATCAGTGCCTCCCCTCCTGCCTGCCAGTCCAAGGTTTTATGAGGGACATCAGCTGATTTCTGCAATAGTTGTTACTCCAGGGTTCACTTAAAAGAATGCTGTAGGAAAGAAAATCCCAAGGGTTTGGGCTGTATGTTTCTCTTAGTGTAAAGCTGAAGCAGCTCCCAGGGAAATGCAGAGGTGACATGAATCAAAGTTGGGCTATAATGAGTCCTCCTGGGTGTTTTCCTACATTTCTGGGACGAGTTCAAAAGGGAACTGCACAGCTTGGAAAAGGGAGCTGATTTCTAGCCCTGCTGCTGAAGGAAGTTTGCTGTGGTTCGGGTGGTCATCCCCACTGGCCAGGAGCACCTTGTCCCACCCGTGTCCCTGCCTTTCCCACTGGTGCCTCCCCGGGCAGGTGAAGCAGGCTGGGAGCTCTGGGCTGGCCAGGGCACAGGGGGTAGGATGCAGCTCCCTCCTGCTCACTGCTCGGAGGGAGGAGAGGAGCAGGAGGCGGCAGAGCTGCGCCAGTTGCTTGGCAACTCCCCTGCAAATCTCTATCCTGTCAGAAAACATTTTTTCCAGCAATTTGGATGGGTTTCACGGGCACAGGATCAGGCTTGGATGATCAGGTGGTTTTAGAAACCACACATCGTAGCTGGAGGGGAATGAGGGATGGGTGAACCCAGGAAAGATTCTCCCTGGTCCCACTGGCTCCCTTGGCTTAGAGATCAGCTGAACTAGGCTGATCCCAGCTCAGTCTTTGTGTCTCTCCATCACTACAGGGACAAGGCTGTGGTGTCATCCTTCCCAAATGATCCCAGCCAGGCTTTCCTCTGACATCCCATGCCTCAGCCATCCTTCAGCCCATACCTGGCAGCTGTGAGCCCCCTAACTGAGGGGTCAAACCTCAGCTCACTCTGTGCACAGACAGGAAGGAGAATTGTTAGGCAGTGGAATATTGCCCAGGGAGGTGGTGGAGTCACCAGCCCTGGAACTGTTTCAGGGTTACAGTGGAGTGACAGGTTAATGGTTAGACTTGATGGTCTTAAAGGTCTCTTCCAACCTTGATGATTCCATGATTCTATGAGAAGAAAGAAGGGACAGGGGTTTTCCAGCATTTCATGGAGAACAGGGACGGGGAGAGAATCCTCCAAGCAAAGTGGGCATTGGTGATGGAAAATATGGCCAAAGAGAAGAAGGGCAAACCAGCCCCTAAGCAGTGCCAGAAAGGCTGGATCCTGGCACACACAGCATCTCTGAGCATCTCCACTCTGCTTCACTCCCATGGGAGATGCTCCAGGCTTTGTGAGCAGCAGGAGCTGGTGAGGTGGCAGCAGGTCCTGCAGGAGCCCAATGTCACTGTCACTGGCTCCAGTTATCATCCAAGAGAGGAAGGATGAGCCATCCAAAACGCCCATTAACCCCCTCCACACTCCAACATGAGCCCGTTTGCGTAGGAGCTAATTCTTCTGCTTGGAGCTAACGAAGAGGGAATTTCCTCCAGGGAAATAAAATGGTCTCAGCCCAAAAAGGCTTTTCTCCTCTGGATTTTTTGGTTGGTAACAGTGGCTGGAATTTTCCTCTTGGCTATGCTGACACAACCCCTTCTCCTCCAGTGTGGGAGGGGAATTTGGCCTGCTGCTATTCTGTGCCAAGTTTAGATCAGGATAATGATATACTCTTTGGGTTTCTATAGATTCTCAGGTCACTTTGCAAACATGAATTCATCTCGACAACGCAGCTGCAAGGAATTGGAGGTTTTATTGTTCCTGATTTAAAGAGAGGGAAACTGAGACCTGGGGAGTACACGATTTCCACGAGGTTGCAGGGAAAACAAGTGCTGGAGGCTGGGACTGAACCCAGGGTCCCACCAGCCCTTCCGCTCCGGCTGCAGAGTGCTCCTTCCCACACAAACCCGTTCTGGAGCATCGCTTTACACCAGCCCAAAATGTAACTCTCTTTTTATATTTAGCTCCCAGGTTCTGTAAAGGGACGTTATATAACAGACCTCAAGTGTGGCATTTTATAATTTACCAGCTCAACTTGTGCTGCTTCTAGAAACTCTCCTGTGCGCCGCGCTCCCCGCTCAGCCCTCGCCCATCTCCTTCTGAGCTGGCAGAGTATCCCACTGGGCACCCATCTGCAGTTTGAAAGCCCTGTGGTGTGCTGTCCCCGAGGCCTCAGCCTGCCGTGACGTCTCTCAAGCAATTAGTGCTGCCTCCAGCTCCATTTTTGTTGCTGAATTTTTAGCTCCTGCAAGAGGAGGAGAGGAGGTGGCAGGATGTGCTGCTCTCGGAGGGCAGGAGCAGACTTTGCTGGTGGAAAATCCTCTTTTGGGTTGTACAATGGTCCAACAGGCTCTGAAATCCCTTGGGAAGGTGGGAAGGAGGGCACCCAGGCACCTCTGCCCCTCTGGGAGTCCCATCCATCCCTCTGATGGAAATGAGTGTCCCCAAACCTGGGAGCGAGCGATGTAGGGAGGGCCCTGCTGCCACACAGCCCCTACACCCCTGCTGCTCCCACCACCAGGCACACCAGGAGGGCTGTGGACCCCTGGGCATCAGAAATAGGAGCTTTGCACCCTGGGGTGTACCTCCAGGGAGGAGAAACCCAACCCAAAGCTCCAGAGACCACACGGTGCCTTTGATGCTCAGTGCACCCAACTGTCCATCTGGTCCTCTCTGGATCTGCCACTCTGGTCCAGCACAGGATCCTGAGGCCTTGGAAAGGTTCCATGTGGCCACAAACACTTGTCCCACCTCATTCCACATGTGCTTTTTCTGTGATTGATGGTGAGTTAGTCAAGGACCCATTGGAGCAGGAAGAGCACACTGCCTAATGGTGTGAGCTCAGCCTGCTCCCTCTGCCCACAGCAAACTGGTGCTGCTGGGCCTGGGAGAGAGATTTTCCAGCAGCTCCTCTGCTCTGGCAGTGAGCATCCTCCCTGGACACAGCTAGTCCTGCTGAGGAACATGAGTCTGCCCCAGCACAGCCACACTGGCAGCCCACAGACCTCTGCCCCATCTGTGTGTTGCAGCTTCTCAGTGCTCTGAAGTGACTGGTGAAGAGTTTGGAACCCTGGGGAGTGAGGAGGGGCACAGCAGGGCAGCAGCCTTCAGGGTGCATCCCTGACTGTGCCAGCACCCAGCCTGGGAGGCTGCAGAGGTGCACTGCAGGTAAAGCACCTTGCAGGGCTGACACCTCCAAGGTGAGCTGGTGCTGGCAGGACAAACACGACTGACAGCATTCCTGGCTTAAATCCTTGCCTGCAGGCAGAGAGACGTGGCAAGGAATACTTGCTGAAGTGGCAGTAGAGACAGGCTCACCCCAGCTCACCCCTCAGCCCCTCTCCTGCCCCCGGGGCCTGGGACCAGGAGCAGCAGCCCTGGGGGACAGAAGGACACACAGACAATCCTGCTGGGCACATCTCCAGGCCAGGGCCATGGGCTGATCCCTCACCTCTTTGGTCTGAGCTGAGCAGCAACGTGGAATGCCTTTAAATCCTGCCACGTGCCTTTTCCCAGACATCAATTCTATAATATTGTCTATAAACTGGAGCTCCCTGGAAGTTTTGCCAGAAGTCTGGGTGCCTGGTGCTGATGAGCAGCAAGAGCTCATCCAGGTGCTCCTTTCCTTCTCCCTCCAAAAGCCAAGCACTTAACTCCAGGATTATTTGAACCCTCAACATCTGCAACAAACAGCAGAAAGGACTTGGCTTGTGACTCAGAGAGGGACGAGGAAATGACCAGAAACTGCAAACCCAGAGCTGGAAACACATGTCCAACCTGTCTCCGTGCATGAGGCTGTCTCAGCCCTGGGAGCTGAGCCTGTCACATCACTGAGCATCAGCATCAACCGAGCGAAACAGAGGAGCATTAATTAATCAAGCAGTTGATGGCACAGCGTTTAGAGCTGTGCTCGGGAGAACCTGGGAGCAGAGGATTTCAGAGCTCCTTTGCTGCAGCCCGAGAGGCAGGTCCGGAGCAGGGTCGGGGGCTGCACGGGGAGGGATGTGCTCACACCGCCTGGGCAAGTCCGACAATTCTCCTGTTAATTAGAGCACATCAAAGAGCAGTAAACAGAAATAGCTCCCACCACACCAGCATCGAGGCGTCCCCCTGTTAATCAGAGCACAGCAAAGAGCAGTAAACAGAAATAACTCCCACCACACCAGCATCGAGGCGTCCTCAGCCCGGCACCCCTGGGGTTCCCAGTCCCTCCTTGCATCCCGGTTTTATGCCCTGAGGAATTCCGCAGCCTCCTGCAGTTTCGCCAAGTGACTCACACCTCTTCAGCTTTAGATTTTATTTCCTCCCAGCTTTCTGATGCAAATGTCAGGCTGTGCCGAGGCTCCGGGAGCGACCCTGGCATCTCCTGGCTGGAGGAGTCTGAGTGAGATGCGACAGGAAGAGGCTGCAATACTCACGCTTGGGAATGTGTAAATGCGGGACAAAACCAAAGTGCAATCTTGAAAAAATGACTAAATGAATTAATATGTGTCTGTGGTCTGGAAGTGTAAGAGCTCAGCAAAGAGCTGCTGGTTGTACCCTCTCCTGCACAGGTGGCAGCAGGGACCAGACTACAAAGGCTCAGGAGGGAGGAGAACACCCAGATCTGGAGGTCATTTGAGCAACCACAATTTTAAAGGGTGCAGGAAGAAAGAAGACAGAGGCAGTGGTGGCTGTTTGCCTTGTTTTAACCTGCTGCCCACACTTACACTGCAGTGGAAAGAGAGAGATATGGAGTTGACCTGAGCTGGAAGAGCAGTGAAGACCAAGCAGAGCAGCTGTGGCTGCTCCATCCCTGGGAGTGCTCCAGGCCAGGCTGGATGGGGCTTGGAGCAAACTGGGCCAGTGAAGGGTGTTCCTGCCCATAGCAGGGGGTGGAATTAGATGCTCTTTGAGATCTCTTCCAACCCAAACCACTCTGTGATTCTATGACTCTGTGAAACAAAGGCTGGAAGAAGCAGCATGTTCTCTGCCCTGACCATCCCCATGGGTCCTCTCCAGTGGTCACAACTGTGAAGACACCTCATCCTCAGGGCAGGCTCCAGTGTCCAGGACAGGCATCTCCAAGGGTCTTCAAGCCACCCCAAGGCTCAGGCACAGCCCCCAGTGATGAGCAGGTCTGGGGGGTCAGCTCACAGCTCGTGTCCCCCCGAGGTTTGTCCTGGGCAGCTGCCCCTGTATCGCTGCTCCCTGCACGTGCCATGGCTTTCCTTCTTTGGCTGGGGAAGGGCAGTGACCTTGCTGCTGCTTCTGCCTCATCTGTGCCAAATCACAGCTATAAAAGGGAGAAAAGTTCAGCTGAAAAATACTGCTCACTTTTTTTATAGAAGAACATGGGATCTGATATACATTCCAGCTGAAACCCTTCCAAAAAGCCAGGTGGGACTTCTTCTATATATATCTAAATAAAACCATTTCTTTCAACAAAGAGCAAAAAAAAAAAAAAAAAAAAAAAAGCCTAGACCCACCTCCGTATCCCACGCCAAGAAAGACATTTAATTGAAGGCACACAAAAGGCAGTCGGTCTCACCAGCAACTGCACTTCCATCGCCTCCAGAAAGCTTGACGCACGGAGTCGGAGCCGAGGATGAATGTCAGCTGTCAGGTCCCCGAGGCTCTGCAGTGACCTACATGCTACCAAGAGAAAAACCACCCAACACTTGTTTGAGGTTGTGTTGGAAGAAGTGGCAAAGGTAGCACAGCCTGGTGGAGGAGGTCCCTGAGCCAGGAGCTGGGTGAAGCATCCCCTGTGCGAGCACCGCCCGGAGCGAAGTTCCTCTCCTGGGGGGTGAATCCAGTGGTGTGTGGAGTTACCCAGGAGCAGCTTTCACTGGCTCATTCCTCATCCCCTGTTGGAAAAGTTAAACTCAGAGCAAGAGGTTCACAGCAAGTTAAATTCACAGCAAGAACTCTGCAGGGAGGACAAATGGTGTAGGAAAAGGAGTGAAAGTGGAGCCCAAGGGCTGGAGGATACCAGGGCTTGGGCCTTCAGTGGAGGCTGCAGAGAAGCAGTGTGTGTGAGGAATCTCTGACCTGTCAGGGTTTCTTCATCTCTGAAGATGTTTCTGTTTCATGTCTGGATGCTTGTGTTTCAGGCTGAACTGCCTGGGAAGAAGTGGTTGTGTTGGGAAGAGTGTCCCGTGAGGAGATACACCAGGGAGTTACCATCAGACAGCTCCAGGCACGCACAAGCTTTCACAGTCTGCTTTCCTTCTACCATACTGCCTTGTGGCCTCAAAATCTGCTTTTCCTCCTCATGCACAGCAGGAAGGGACTTGTCCCTGTGGTGGGTTTGGCCATGTTGCATGTGCTGAATCAGGGTGAGTGTCAGGAGGTGCCGTGAGAAGGTTGGTCTGATCCTTGCTGGAAGTGTAGAGCCTCGTGTGGGCATCTCTGCCCTGCCTGAATGGCAATTCAGTAAGGAGGTGGAATGATACAGGCTCCCTTTTCACCCAGACTAATGCTCCCACCTCTCCTCTCACCTGCCTCCTGTGTGTGTGGAAGCTTTTGCATAACAGGCTGATTTATTGGCCCAAACTCACCGCTGTGCGCGCTGTCATTTGCAGCGTGTGGATTTATCACCACAGCCAAAGCGAAACACTCATGATTTGTCACCAAAGGCTGGAGACCAGCGTGGGAGAGAGCCTGGCTCCATCCCCTTGGGTCTGTCTCTGCTGTGACTCTGAGACAGGATTGCAGCTACCCAGGTCACATTTGTCCAAACCAGCTCACAGCAGTACCCAAAGCACCGTGGGCACCACGGGGAGCCTTGGCCACCTTGCCATAAGGTGCAGCTGCAGCATTCCATAAACTCTCCAGCATGGTGGAGATCATAGAATGTTAAGGGCTTGGAATGGACCTTAGAGATCATCTAGTCCCAACCCTCTGCCCTGGGCAGGGACACCTCCCACCAGAGCAGGTTGCTCAAGGCTCATCCAACCTGGGATGAACTGATTCAATGATTCTGTGATCTGCAAGTTCTCCTTCTCTGCTGCTGGGCCAACCCCCCAAACTCCGAGGGGTTCCAGGGCTTTCCCTGGCTGAATCTGCCCATTGCATGGAGGAGAGACCATGCCAGGAGAAAGAGGGATTCCTCAAGTTGCATAATGCTCTGGATGCAGGTGCAGGTTTTCGAGCCAAGAACACGGCTCAGCGCGACTCAGGGTGAGGATTTCAGATGGGTTAATCCGTTTCATACCCACTCCCTCAATCGGATAATTGCCATTAATTATACAGGATTGAACTCTGGCCACGCTCTCCTGGTGACCTGAGAGGTGCTGCTCTGGTAAGCAGCTGAGTGTGGGACCACATCTGCAGCCAGGAGGCAGCTGTGACACAGGCAGCACTCGCTGCAGACCTCGTCTGCCACATCCACAGATCCCAGGGGATGCCAAGGAAGCAGATAGCCCAACAGCTCACAGTGGTGTGCCCAAACTCTGTGGATAAACCAGGAGTGAACCCAGGGACCAAAGGTGATTCCAGCCAAGATCCCTTGGAATCCTTTCCTGCCAGTTTTGGTGCAACATTATGCAAGAGCAGTCCAGCTCCTGAAAATCTGCCAGGCTGGTGAGAGAGAGAGCAGCAAGGAGGAGGTGAGAGGAGAAACAAGCAAGTAAGCACACGTGGCAGTTACCTCCACAGTGGACCACGTTTCATAGTGCTGCAGGCAAGCAGAAATCCCAGGGGTCTGAGAGCTGCCAGTGAGATTGTTCTGGAGTTTCAGGAGTGTAAGGGAGAACAAACCTAGACCAGCAAAACCACGGCCCTCTGAACACTTGTTACCTGTGCCAGGCTTTGGTGCACCTGCCTTCAGGCACCTGCAGATGGAATTTCTCACATATTTCATCTGCATTTCCAAATCTCCAATGGAATTAGGGATCTCTGGTGTGCATGGAAGATCTCTTTCTTGCTGCTGCATCTCATGTTCAGTGGTGTCTGTCACCAGGGTCCACAGAGGCACAGCAGCTGTTTGACCAACAGCAAATCAGACCTTCACTTATTTCCTCTTCCCCACTCCCCTGACCACCCTCCTGCTCCTCCTTTTTGCTGGGTTTAGCTCTTTAGAGCTGGTACTCCTCTTTTCCTCAGCATGGAACAGACAACTACCACGTTTGCCCAGGGATGCTTGGCCATCAAAATGGTTCTTGAGCCTGGCCCAGCCTTAAAAGTCAGAAGAAGTTCACCAAGAGTGTGGAATGTGTTTTCCTAATCCAAATAGCTGTAGCAGGAAAAATCCTACTGTGGTCACTGCTGTATTAGGGAAAATAGTGACTTATGACATATTTATATGAGAAGGATTTTATTGGTAGTATATTTGCCAGTATGAACCTTCCAAAAGTCACCAACAGAACATTTTTCCATCTGAGAACACCTTTCATCAGAAACCCATGAAGCACATCGACTTGAAATAAAGTAAAAAAAAGGCAGTAGGAGGGAAGGAATGGCAAATCATATTTCTCCCATGTCAAAATAACCTGGCTCAGAATTTTCCCAGCTGAATCTTTTAACATTTGTTATCGAAAATGTGATTCTAACCAGCTGAGATGAACTTGTCATGGTTGCTGACAGCTGCTGCTGGGGGGGGTTGGAGATGGAAAGCAGCTGTTGAGACTGGGAGGGTGGAAACCAGGAAGGTCCACAGCCACAGAGGGTTGGAGGTGAGCAAAATACTTGGGGTGGCAGAAGCAGGAGGTTTGTAGAGAGGCTGTGTCTTGGTTGGAACATACAGCTCTCTGGATGCAAACTGTAGAGTTATGGGAACACTGGAATCCTGTGAGGAGACACCACATCTGCAAAGCAGAACAAAACCTGTAGACAAATAGAACAAGGAGTGGAGGTGTTGGGATATGAACCATGAGCTTCGAAACCAGGGAGTGCTTCAAGCCCATGTGCAGAGCTTAAGGATAAAGGGATTTCCCTGATTTGTTTCCCCCCTAGAAATAAATCTGTTCCCCCTCTAGAAATAAATCATTGTTGTTGTGAGCAACACCAGAGAACAAAATAGTTCCAGGATATTTATAACACCTTGGCTGGGTCCCTTTTCTAATCAGAGCGTGGGGTGAGGCTCGTTATTGCCAGCAGGGAAAAGTTAGCTTATTAAAGAGATAATTTTGCAGTGGCATTTTAATATCTCTGTCTCTCTGTCTCTCTCTCTCTTTACAAGGAAGGGTCCTTATTTCTCATGAGAGCAAGAAAGACCCTGTGCAAAACTGCAGCTGCCTCCAAACAGGACAGCAAGTGCTGGCACCAGTGCTGAGCCTTGGAGCAGGAACAGGGCACGTTGGTTATCGAGGTGATGACGAGGCCTCAGCAGCTTCAGCTTTATCTGTCACTTCTCTCCTCCTGGCCACACCTCTTTCAACGAGGACTTACAGTGCTTTGGACCTTGCCTGGAATGGTTCAGCAAGTGAGAGAGATTCTTTGCCCTCTTTGCCCAGTGTCTTTTCATGGAGTCATAGCATTTTAGGGGTTGGGATGGAGTTTAGGGATCCTCCAGCCCCAACCCTGCCCTGGGCAGGGACACCTCCCACCAGAGCAGGTTGCTCAAGGCTCATCCAACCTGGAATGAAACACTGCCAGGGTTGGGGCAGCCACAGCCTCCCTGGGCAACCTGGGACAGTGGGAAGGGATGGATCCTTCCTTCCAGAGGTAGAGTTTCCAGGGAATTCCCCAGTGTATCAGCTGGGTTGCACCAGAGCCAGGATGGAGGTGAGTTCTCCCCCTCCATCCTGTAGCCCAGAGCATTAACAGAAGTGAAAGCAACTCAGGACCACACTAAAGGTGCTCAGAATCTCACAGGACTTGTCCCTGGAGAAGAGATAACAGCTGAAGGATGCAGTAAGATGAAGACATTTCCAGCCAGGAAAACAAGGCCAGGAAGGCTCCTCCGGAAACACAGGACCAATTTTCCTCGTTAAATAATTCAGCTAAGTCCAAGAGAACGACTCACCCTGCAGAATTAGAAAGGATTTGAGAGAGAAAGGAAGCTTTGGGCGCGAGAGCCGGAGGGGGCAGCTCCCGGGGCCGGTGCAGCACGGAAGGGGAGGTAAATCTGCAAGGGCTGTCACGCTGGGGTAAATCTGAAGTAACCCCATTGTTTCCAAGGGGGTTACGTGGGGTTTGCACCAGCGTGACTAGGATTAGCACATCAGCTTGGGTGTGCTCGTGGCAATAAGCTCGGGGAAGTGGCGTGTCCAGGCTGCAAGGGGCAGGTAGAGTCTGTCTGCATCCTCTTGTCTCCTTCCTCCTGCAGACCAAGGTGTGTTGAGGCTGCAAGGGGCAGGTAGAATCTGTCTGCATCCTCTTGTCTCCTTCCTCCTGCAGACCAAGGTGTGTTGAGGCTGCAAGGGGCAGGTAGAATCTGTCTGCATCCTCTTGTCTCCTTCCTCCTGCAGACCAAGGTGTGTTGAGGCTGCAAGGGGCAGGTAGAATCGAATCTGTCTCTCTTGTCTCCTTCCTCCTGCAGACCAAGGTGTGCTGAGCCTTTTATGGCCCTGGTGGCTCCGAATTCTGCTCCGGCCCTGCCATGGACTGAGCCATGGGAGCAATCCCTGCAGGGAGGAGAGAGCTGGGCACAGCCAGCCCTGCAAATCAAATCAGAGCAGGAGGAAATAAAGTCACTAAACAATGCTCAGGCAGAGATGGGCCTGGAAGCTCACACAGCTCATCTCCCTCCAGCTCACCCCGAGTCGGGAGCAGAGCCTCAGCTCAGAGCGTGTGGCTGTAGCTCAGACAGGAGGGAGGAACAGGAGTGTGAAAGGAAACAGCAGGATGCTGTTGAAGGAGCAGTGAGAGTTTCAACGTGCTGTACAACGTGTTTGCAAGGGCAGAGAGATGTGTCTGAAGGAGCTCAAGGGCTGCTCAGGCCACGTCGCCTCGACCCGTGGGGTGGAGGTGGTTTGGCATGGGACGAGGGATGTGAGGGATGTGCTCCCCCAGCTCCAAACCCGAGGGAGCAGCCCCTAAATCACAGCCATGTCTCCCTCACGGGGCACAGAGAGCAGCAGGACAAGGTGTGGGGTGACTGTGACTGTGGCTGTGGTGGTGGTGGCTCCTTGCTCTTCCCTGCAGACTCAGCCTGCAGGCCTGCAGGGAACCTGTGTGGGACCAGTGTCCCCAGCCCCGCGGTGCGAGCCAGGGCAGACTGTCCCTCTGGACACTGCTGAGGCCTCGAGGGCTGTGTCCAGTCCTGGGCCCCTCAGGAGTTTGTCCCCAAAGGAGAACGTGGAAGGTGCAGGATGTGTCTCAGCATCCTCGCCAGGGCTCGGTGCTGGGCTGGGATCGACTGCAGGGAC
>NW_008680502.1:0-3764 GCF_000695815.1 Acanthisitta chloris
AACTCGGATTTATGGGCACGGGATGTTCTCTGCCCCTCCCGCTCGCTGCGGGAATGCAAATAGTACCCATATTTACGTGTCGTGCCGGTGAAACGTCCCCGTTTTAAATAGCTGCGTGTGTATTTGCGGCGCTCGCGGGTGTTGTGCGTGTGACGGGCGCTGTGTGGGAAGCTGGATGGGGAGCGATGTGTCTGGCGCTCCGAGCGCGGAGCCATTAGCGGCAGATGCATCGGTACATGCATACTGATCTGCTGCCTAGGCCGCGGGGGCGCCGCGCCGGGCGCAGCCAGCGCCTCAACCGCCCGGGGAACGGGTCTGGAAACGCATTGTTACATGCGCTTCGGCTTCACGGAAAGGGAAGCAGAAAATACCTCGTTCCCGAGTCTACAGCTGATCTCTGGAGCTGCGGCTGCGTTCCTGTACTTCGGTTACCACTCTAGGGCAAAAGCAACGAGAGGACAAAGATCGGTACGAGGTTTCTAACCCCTGGTGTGAGCCAGAGCAGTCGGGAACAACTGCTTGTGTGAGCAGGGTTGGATTTGCAGGCAATTATAATGCGTTACCATGGGGGTGCAGGGAGATGGACACAAAGGAAAGACCACTGGGTACAGCACAGCCTTTTGAGAACCTTCTCCCGTGTCTGTAACTAAGCTGGAAAGGACTGTAGAAAATGAATTACAAAATAGGTTCTGGTGGCTCTCTTAGTTAGACTGTATGTGCAGAACCAGTTGAATTTCAGCTTAAACGTTCTGAATTAGTAAGCTCTATTACAGGAAGGTTGAGAGCCCTGAAATAAAGCATGCTCTATTTATTGAAGTATCTTGTTAGCTCTAAAGCACAGGATTAGTTTCTGTGTCTTGGCTCTGGAAAAAATGAGTCGATTTTTAATATATTCTACGTAGTTAATGCCATGCCTCTGTTGAACATATACTGTGCTTGTAGGTATGTTAAAACAGCTAAAATGAACTGAGAAACCAAAAGATTAGAGCTTATTTTTCTCCTCTAGTTGGATTTTTGAAAATGTCTTTTGAGGTCTTAATGATGTGAGTGTGTGGTACAAAGATACCCAACATTTTTTTTTCTGTGTTAAATTGCCCAGAATACTTTATTGATGATGGTTCATTATTACATTTAACAAAGTATTAATACTTTATTAACTTGTTAAACCAGTAGCATGCTTATTACCATTTCTTTGGCCTCTCAAAGAAATTGTACGTACCAGAGTTTGACTGCAGTAGTATTGGTCAAAAGTTATTTCAAAAACAGTGCATCAAGATATCATAGTTTAAAAAATGTGAAGGTGGAACCAAGTATCTCTGGCAAATACTTTACCCTTCTCTGGTGTATTCCTGGCACATCATTATGCACTTGGAGTTCAGCATCTTTTTAAATTTCCTAGTTGGAAAGGTTAGAGTGAGAAGAACAAATTGAGCAACTAGAATATCATGTCAATTAGCAATACAATGTAGTCACTGTACTGCTGCTGTGTACTGTGGCTCTGATACTTCTAACATCACGAATTCCAGAGAGGTTCTTTCTGTGTGGCTGATCATATCAAGATGATTTGTGAGTGTGACAGAAGACAGGTATGAGTGGAGTTTTCCTGGTTCAAAACTGGCTTCTTAGAGGATCAGCTTCTCCCAGTGCTAGATATATGCATACAGAAGGTTAAGCATTTGGTAGCCTGTGAAGTTGCACTATATAGTATGTTAGTATACTATGATGTTTTCTGTGTTAGTTAAGGCTTGTTGATCTAGTGGGAATGAATTCAGACTCTGCGGGAGACTGGCAGTTTCTCTGTGCTCCTGTGTGTTGCCTTGTCTTTCTTTTTCTGGGAGAGCACTACACAAAGCCTTTGTGTTTGGCTAGAGGGGAGGAGAAACAGCTGCCTCTTCAGTATAAGACACCAGGATTCGTCGTGGTCTCAAGACCAGCCACTGTCCTCCCTCCTTCATTCAGTTAAAACACTCTCTCTTCATGACACAGGAACCTGAGCTTGCTTTGCTTGATCTCATGGAGCAGTGTGTTGTGCTATGGATCTAGCAGATCAGTTTGATGGGCCCGTTGGTAAAATATAAGTGGAGAAGAATTAAAACATGCAAGGTGTACATTAAGGATTCCAAGAGCTACAGATTGTGTTGTGTTTAAAAATTGCTTGTTATCAACTTGACTTCTTGTTCATGACTGGAAGGAAAGAAAATTAATTGTTCAAAGGTTTAATCTTTTCCTTGGGTTTTTTTGCTTAATAGTTTAGTATCTAGGGTACTTAAAGGGAATTAAACATGTCAGTTTTTAGAAGACAGCAGAAAACCTATTTCAGTTGGATGAGAAAGTACAACTAAATGAAGCAGTTTCCTTTTCTGCTCTCCATGCACTAATAGAGTGCTTTAACGGTTGTATCGTATTTTGTGCCAGACAGTGGTAGAATGGAAGGTAACTTCCCTATCATTGTTGGAAACACTGAGTACTATATAGTGTGGCTTTTCATAACTGTATCTTGTATGTTCTTTCAAAATATCATCCAGTCTTTTACTTATCCATTACAATTTTAAAATTAGAGTATATCCCAAACCTCCTCCTCCAGTGCTAGATATTAAGTAGTATACTTTTGAGGGAATCTGATAACTTGGAGTTTTTTAAGCTGCTTATGAAACTGAGGTGCCATTCTTATCAACTTAACTTTATAGTTTATCTTCCTCTGTATTAGCTTTTGGGGCACTAATCTTGAAGCGTAAGTAGTGGAAAATTCAAACGATAAAATCTGGCCTTTTGATGCTTCACCTCTTGATCGGCTTAAGAATCTTTCATTTTTTGGATGTTGTGCAAGTCATAACTTTTGATAACTTATTTTTCAAACTTTATTTTTCAATTAATGGAGACAAATCTTTGAAAACCTTGAGGAATTTTTTGGGGGGAGAAGGGAAGGATTTAATTAGAGAGGAGTGAGGAAAGGAGGACGAATTGGGAACCTGAAGGAATCTTTAGTGTTTTTAACAAAACTATTTTTTTGCTAAAAATGAAAAAATGTCTCCATTATGATGTTCATGCATGTTTTTCTGTGGTTCTCCTACTGCATGATTGAGAACCATGTGCTGATAAGCATCATTCAAATGCTATTTGATTCTGTTGCTTTGTCTCTGAAGAGAGTAGTCAACTACTGAGAATTAGGTTATTTGCACTGATGAGAAACTATCTGGTAATTCTTCCTTTTGGAGAAATGTGTGCATGTTGCTTATTAGCCTTGAATTTCAGTGCAGCAGAAGCATCTGAGTAGTTGGAAGAGTTGATGGTGTCTTTCATGGATGGGTTTTCATGGATGAAGTTTGAGCTCACTGGTGGTGTTGATGAGGATAGTAATTTTTTTTTCCAATACAGAGCTGTCTGATGTATAAAGGAAGGGTGAAATAGGCTGAACTTGCTTTGACTGCTTGTAAAAGATGTGAAGTCTCTTTAATACAAAGCCATTTTTTTCTATCTGGGTGTTGCAAAGGGATTCATTACTTTAGCAGGAAGAGGTTACTCTGTGGAGCTCACATGGGGAAAAAAATGAAGTCTTGAGGGTTGGTGTCCTCCGGCCTGTTTCAATGGAAGTAATTTTGTTACATGTTTGATGCTCTTCTCTCACAATTGAAGTTAGACAAAAATTATTCCAATGGACTCATTCACAGTTAGGAAAGTTCTTGGCTTTTAGAGTTTGTGTCTTTTCAGTATTTGAGAATTGTCTGCAGTCAACAGCTGCTTATTGATTCTGAGAGAAGGTTCAT
>NW_008680502.1:3787-8013 GCF_000695815.1 Acanthisitta chloris
TTGCTTCTGTCTTGCAGTGTCTTGGGGTACTAACATCGTGTGAGGGTTTTAGTAACACTTACTTGATGCAATGTTGTTCATCAGTGTAGTAAGAATTAGAATGCTTTGTTGTGTGGTGTATCAGCAGGATGTGTCTTGTAGCTGTTAAGTTCACTGCTGTAGTAATATCTCAAATGCCACTTGTGGCAGGCAGGACAGTTCTGAGCAAATGAAGCATGTCTGTTTAGCTTCGCAGAGTTGAAGTTTTTTTTTTTTTAAAAAGGGGTCAGTGATCTATAAATAGAATATACTTTTCAGCATCAAAATGGTGATGTTTTAGAATATATTTGTATCTTTGTTAAGTTATTTACTGTCTTGAAATAATTATTTTCCTGTCTTTCCGTTTGTCAGCATCTGCAGTTAAATCTATTATCAATTGGCATTATCAACTGATAGAAATTGTGTCAGACAAAGAATGACTGTGCTACTCCTAATTTCCCATTTCCAGTAGTCTATAAATAAAATCAAAGTACAATTCCCTAAGTCAAGTCAGCCTAGAACAAATTGTCATGTTGTACTCTTAAGAGCTGAGGAAGGGGAATTGATATTGGATCACGTCTCTTTTTCTGCATGAAGCTTATGTGCTGTTTTGTCAACGTCTAGAGATTATTGTGATAAATCATGATGATTTGGGTGAAATTGTAGTTTTACAGTTTTGAGGAAGATAGTGTATCCAGTGAGGAAACCTGTTGAACAATTCATCTGTTTGGAGAAAAAAATCTTGAAAGAATCACAGAATAGATCAATGTGAAGAAAGTATCTGTTGGTCTTCTGAGAGAAATGTGCTAGCTAACCCAGTCAGTTCTTGTCTTGACTAGCCAAGAACTAAGAAATTGATGCTGAAGAGCAAGCCGTGAGCCTCCCACTGTAAAGGAGATGTGTGAAGGAAAGAAGCTCTGTTATTGACTGTCTGGTGATAGGTGTAATTTATTTAAGAGATGTGCATAGATCTAATAATATTTTTCACATGTTAATTCCTATAGATGAGATTGCACATTATTGTTGAGTGAGTCTAACAGCTGGCTGCTGTTTAGAAGTGGGAAGTGATGTTCTCTGCCTGTGCCTTGTCTGGTGCCCATTGAACTCTGAGCTGATTCTACTCGCTAACTTGACAGAGAATGATTGTAAAAAGGGAGTTGTATGTATTGCTTTTTGGCTGTGATAGGTTTGTAACTCTTGCTAGGTCATGCTGTTATGTGCAGCTTCACCCTCAATGTGTAGCTGAGGTACTAGTCATAATCAGATCCTTTCTATTACTGTAGTTTGGGTGCTCAGCTGACAGGTCTGTCTGCCTGTTGTCAGCTCGGGGAGGATGTAAGAGAAAAACGTATGTGAAAGGCTGCTTTGAGATGATGATGCACTTTCTTCTCTGTTGACTTGAAGGAAATTTGGGCTAGATGCTAATTTTGGGCTGGACATATCTTCCTGTTCTGTTATATTATATTAGTTTTGAGCCTAGGATGCTTCAGTCATGTGGCAGTGCTTTTGCATGTGCTGTCAAAGACACGACTAGCCTTTCCTTGATAAGTCAATTTTCCCTTGACCTCCCTTGCAATCACGGAGCAGCTGTACTTTGTCTGGTTTGTTGGAATTGGTAGGTAATACTTAAGATCTGTTGTGAGGACCTCCATTGTAATTAGCCATGTAATGGATCACTGAAATCTTTCTTTTTCCTGGAGTAAAGGTTTGGACAGAATTGATTGATGGTCTGAATCAGGGCCGTGGCCTGCCATGCAAGTAGCTGTGCAGTAGATGTTGCTCTTGTTTAGTGTTGACGTATTATAATGTTGTCTTTTATTCTTTGCTCTGAAGCATGTAATCTTAGTCTTAATAAATAAGAATATAGTTATTGCTACTCTTAGCTGTGTTATCACTATTGTAGTTTCTAGAATTGCTGAATAAAAATCTATGTACACAGATTTCACCTGGGTTATTGAATGTTTCCTGTTTCCTAGTAGAAATATCATATCCCTGATTGCCATGCGATTGTGTACCCTTGATGTTCTCTTACAGAGTAGAAATCAGTTTTTGTTTAGAACTGAATATCCTGAAAGCAAATTTAATGACTGTTGGTGTATTAAAAAAAAGAAAAGGAAAAGACTTGTATTGATAGAATTGTATTTTAAGTAAATTCAAGGACTTATAGAACACTGTTTTTATTTTAGGGTTATTACACTTTGCCACAATGGTGTCATGTGTTACTGTTTCCATGCCTATGAAATTAAATCTGCACTCAATCAATCTGAAGTAAAACTTATAGTTTTAGACATTTTATTTGTATAGATCAAGTGTTTAAACATTCAAAATATGTGAATACCTTAGGTTATAGGTCAATGATTCGATCAGGATTATATTTAAAGCCTGGGCTCTAATTTGGAAAGGTTTGGTAATGAATGTCTTTATTTTCATGCAGCTAGTATTTCTTAAAATATGTGACACCCATATGTAATACTCTTCATTATTTAAGTAAGGAGGAAATGAAAGGCTTAAAGGTTTCGGGGAAACTTTGCTCTTGTGTTTTTAGAAATAGTTTCATGTTTGTTTGGAAGATAATTGAAGTCTGAGCTTGCACTGTTAGCTCTTCTGATGTGTAAGAAATTCATATAACTTTTGAGAGTCTCTTGATCCCCATGTTTATAATACATAAACTTGCTGATTTTTATGCCTCATCATTCTGCCATGTTTTGTTTTTTTTAAAACTGATCCCTGGGATATTTTTCAGTACTTTTGCAGACTTAGAACACTCCCAGCATACTAAACATGGCTGAGGTAATTGTATTTTCATAATGAAATATGCCTGTATAATTAATTTTCAGAGACAAAAACCTCATCAATATCTCAGCCTGACTGCTTTAAGACCAAGGGAGCTGTTGTGATTATTGAGGCTAACTGTGTACGTAACACCAGCTACCCTAGGACTTCCCTGAATTACATCTCCTAACAGTAGTCAAGTAAGAGCATATAAGGTAGAAAATCATTCCATTGTCTTTTAAGAATTGTCAGAAATGAGGAATCCACTGAAATAATTCATGAAGTATTCTAATAGTAGAATATCTTTATTGCTGAAAATTAAAGACCTTGGAGATATTCTTATGTTTTTAAGTAATCTAAAGATTCAGCCTTTTATTTGTATGATTTGGCGTGTCAGAATGAAGATCTTTTGCAATTTGTTAGACTAAAGCAATTTCTATTAGATAATTGGAAGGAACTGAGCCTCGTAATTGTGACACCAATACGTATTCTGCAACAAAATCTGCTTTTTAAAAAAGAATCTTTTATTGAAACATGAACAGCAGGACTGGATGTAATATTGTAGCAGCGATCCTACATTGAGCAGGTAGAGAGGTATTATGATCTCTCTTAGTATTTATTTGCCTACTTTATCTGTAGTTGTCATAACCTTGACACTCCAGCAAATGCTTATATCAGAAGTGACTGATTACTGCATTGTGTTAGAGGATGTTTCCATTTATTCCTTGCTCCTTGATGTATAATATCCTCTTTTACCCAGTTGTGTAGTTTGATTGCAGTCTGATTAAACAGTTGATGCATTGTTCTATACCACTTCCTGATCTCAGTATTAGCTACAAACTTTAAAGCTTTTTCCCTAGTAAAAAAATGTTTCAGATTAATTCAGAAATTGATTCTTAGGGGAGTAACTGGAGAAATATTAGTGCAGTTAACCTGCAGTTATATTTTGGCACCTATTATTTAATGTATGATCTATTTATTTTCTGTTTATTTATGAAAAAAGAGGCTGTGCTGTGTGGCATAAACTTAGATGTCTTACAGAAGTCTAAGTGTCAGACTTGTAACATCATAGTAAAAAGTTAGTTAGCTTGACAGGAAGGGGAGCTTAGTTGAATGGCAAGAGTTATATTGTCTTCCTTTAATTCTTTAATACTCAGATCCTCTTATTTGCTTGAAATTGAATTTGAGCTGATGGCCTGTAGTTACCAAAGTGATTTTATTTATCCTTTCCAAACTGTCTTCTGGGGTGTTCTGTGTTTCAGGAATCATCACAGATCACAGGTCAGAGCTCTCCTTGAAATTTCCTATTAAGATAAAAGTTATTCAAATGCGTCCTTCTCAACCTGCCTGACTGACTAGCATCTCACGGATCTTTTTCGCGGGGCTGGAAGGCGCAGCCTCCCCGCGGCTGGCCCGGAGCTAGCCAGGGTGCTGAC
>NW_008680503.1:0-7342 GCF_000695815.1 Acanthisitta chloris
TTATGTTTAGGCTGTGTGTGCTGTGTTGGGTCTGTGTGTGTTGTGTTGGGGCTGTGTGTGTTGTGTTGGGGCTGTGTGTGTTGTGTTGGGGCTGTGTGTGTTGTGTTTGGGCTGTGTGTGCTGTGTTGGGGCTGTGTGTGCTGTCAGTACCAAACATGACCTGACTGTCCTCGTGCAGACACAGTCACAGTGTCACTCACACTGTGCCTTGACTTGCTCGTAACACCAGGTCTGGGCAGCTCGAGCAAGGGATGATGCTGATGCTGAAGATGCTGATGCTGAAGCTGATGCTGATGATGTTTTTCTCTTGTTCCCCAGAGTGGGCCACAACGAGATCATCGGGGTTTGCCGCGTGGGGGTCAATGCTGAAGGCCTGGGCAGAGACCACTGGAACGAGATGTTGGCTTACCCACGCAAACCCATCGCCCACTGGCACCCCTTGGTGGAGGTGAAGAAATCTTTCAAAGAGGTGTGTGGTGTTTATTCTTTCCTTTCAACCCATGTGCTGTGCATGAGTGAGCTGGTTCCGAGTTTGCCAAGAGCTTCTCCTCTCACTTAGGGTTTTCTGACAAGAGCTGAGGGAATTTTCTCACCAGAAATGAACTCTAGAAAACAAGTATTTCTGTATTGTCTCGAAATAGCTCCTCGAGCTCACAAACAAGTATGAGAAGAACTGTATTTACAGATGTGACTGTTACCATATTGGTTTTTTCTTGTTGTTTTTTCTTGTTGTTTTTTCTTGCTTTTTTTTCTTGTTGTTTTTTCTTGGTTTTTTTTCTTGTTGTTTTTTCTTGGGGTTTTTTTCTTGGTTTTTTTTTTTCCTTTTTAAATTAGAGATTGAGAGCAGTAAGGAAAGAGAATGCTGCTCTGATTGCAGAACAAATTGTCCAGGGATATTGCCTATTTCAAGTTTCAATTTTTCATCCTAAAAGATTTTTCTGTTGACTCATCTCCGAGCCTTTGAGGGAGAATAAATAGAACAAATGTAATTGCTGTAAGCATCTCCAGAGAAAGAGATTCACTTGATGCAGCCCCAGATGATAAAATAGGGCTGAAATGCCTGGGTACCATTTCAACCATCTCTAGCATTTTCTTTCTCCTTGCTCTCCAATTTTTCATGCTTCTACAGAGCTCTTTGGCTTTGCCTGATTTAGGTCATAGTTGCTAGAGGAGAGAGATGTGGAAAAGGGCACACACACTCTTGACACTTCAGGTATGAGAAGAAAGCCAATATTTTGTGGCCAGTGATACTATAATAAAGGCAATAAAACCTCCCACTGTGTCAGGGACTGAGGAGGTGTTTTCCCTCAAAGCCACAGAATAAGTACTTAACAAAAAGCATCTTATTTCCCCTTTGAAGCTCAGATACTGAGCTGCACTGGAAGGCAGATATTAGGCTGGGTGAGTGTCCACAGTTGTCTGAATTAGTGCATCAAACCCTATGTTTCTTTGAAATCTCCTCTCTTTTCTAACAAGGAAGGGAGGTGAGACACTGGCACAGGTTGCCCAGAGTAGCTGTGGCTGCTCCATCCCTGGGAGTGTTCCAGGCCAGGTTGGACAGGGCTTGGAGTAACCTGAGCTAGTGGAAGGTGTCCCTGCCCTTGGCAGAGGGTGGAACAAGATGAGTTTAAGGTCCTTTCAACCCAAACCATCCCATGATTATGGCATTTTGTGCCCAGTGCTCTTTATCCCAGCCCAGGTCAATCACACCCAATGGGAAAAACTGACAAATATTATCGTGGTTTAAGCTGCAGTGGAGATGCCTCAATCAGAAAATGAACACCTGAAAATCACACTCATGTGAGATGTTTCATGAACTCATATTGCAGCAATGTTAGAGTTCAGTTGTGCAGAACTGGTGTGAATCAATGCAGAACTAACCCAACGTGCAGTCTGTGTGCAGTGGGAATGTTGCCTTAGGGTGCTGAGCAGCACCAGCTTCACCTTCCCATGCTGGAACCCATGAGCCAAGTCTGGGCAGGCTCCATGTGCCACCTCCCACTGCCACAGTGAGCTGAGGAGCAGCAGCCACAGGGGCTCAGCAGAAATGCTTTGTGATCCATCATCTGATGCCTTGGCTCAAGGTCTGTGGCATCTGTAGCATGTCACAGTGTGGCACCAGCTGCTGTGTCTGACCCAGGGGCAACAGTTCCTTCTCTAGGGTGTAATTTTTATGGTTTTATGATATAGGTTTTTTTCAGGTGCAGGTGGAGTTTTGAAAGAGAAACTCCTGCAAAGTTTTTGATGATCACTAGGGGAAAAAAAAGGGCATTATTGTTGAGATAATAAGAGAAACTCCTGCAAAGTTTTTCATGATCACTTGGTGAAAAAAAAAAAGGGCATTATTGTTGAGATAAAACTCAGAGAAACCAAGGCAGGCATGTAGATGACTCACCTTCTAAAATACACTTTGAAAACCATGACTGAGGCCCCAAGACTTTGGAAAAAAACCCGAGTGAATCATTTCACCCCCCAGTGCACAGGTCAGGAGCTTTGCTTGAAAGGAAAGGAAAAAAAACCCTCTGATCATCTGCTCTGGTATTTCTGCCACAAGCTGGTGCTCAGAGCCAGCAAGCAAATGGTCCTTGTGTTTATTTGCCCTTTTAGGTTTTAGCACTGCTGTCTGCAAATCCCTAATGCAACCTAAAAAAAAAAAAAACAAGCAGAAAAGGCACAGAGTCCTGGAGAGAAATTAATGGGAAATGGTATTTGATGGTTACGAGTTGTTGCATCATCTTTTTCCGTATGTTTGGGCATTTTTGAAAAGAAATTTAGGCTTTTGGTCCTGTACCCTCAGCTCTGGGTCCCTGTGTAGGCTGCTCTATGAGCTGCTGGCTCCCCTGTCCATCTGTCCTGGGTGTGAGTGTTGGAGGAGATGCTGCTGACCCTCCATCCCTTCTTCACCCTCATGTCTTTGTAGGGGTGAGCTCAGGCTGTTCTGGCACCCTGAGCCATCGTCTTTGTCATCATTTTCATCCTCAGTTTCATCTTCAAGAGCATTTGTGCACCAGCAAATGGAGCATTTGTTTTCTAGTTGATCCTCAGGATGGTCTCTGTGTGCTCTAGTGATTAGCAATGGCCTGAGCTGCACATCAGTGTCCTTCCTGATTGAGTGCTTGACCTCAAACTGAAGGCAAGAAAGCCACGATTGAATTGTCTTTTTGATGTATAAATCAAGCAATGGATGACTGGAGCTCTTTGCCCAGGGACACAGAGCTGCATCTCCCCACTCCACTCCGTGGCTGGGTGTCCTGGCACCCTCCCCACACCTCAGGGCTGGAAAGGGGTGAAGGAAAGGATAGGAATCTGGAATTTCTTTGCTAGCCATCACATGTACTGCCCTGCTTGGTGTGCCTTGGAAAAGCTCTGGCCAAAAGAAGGAGTTTCCAGCATATTTTGACTATATCTCAGGATCACAGTTTCTGATGAGTTTACCAGGAAAACTCTCCCCAGAGGGGTGTTGCACCAGCTCAGCCCTGACCCCTCACTCTGCCGTGGCAGTGTGGGCCAGATGGATGGATGGATGGATGGATGGATGGATGGATGGTGGTGTCTCTGGGGTTGCATGCTCTGGGTTGGGCCACCAACCTCCTCTTGCATGGCAGGCACAGTTCTTTGTCCACCACGAGGATCTGGGCAGCATCAACCTGTCCCACCAACCACATGGCCCAAAAACCTCATTTCTGTGCTGACAGCAGGACTGGGGCCCTTCCTCTGTGAGACAGAATCCCTTGCTCTTCTCTTTCACTGCGGGAGCCTTTAGGAAACACTTTGGATGCATATCATGCCTTTGGTTGCTCCATATTTATCAACAGTGAATAACAAACCATAATGACTGCACTTCTCTAATGACCATCATCATTAAAAAAAGAGAACATGGAGAACATATGCAAATGAACCATTAATTACAAGTTTCGGAGCACTCTCCTCCTCGCACAGATGTTTGGAAGGCAAGTTTCTGAGCAGAAGAGGAGAATCCCACTTTGCTGCTGCATTGTCAACTTGTTCTGGCAATAAACTCTTCCCCTCAGCACAATTTGTTCCTACAGCTCAGCCCTGAGGTCCCACTGGCACCTGCTGCCATGGATTTGGCCTCCTTGGGTGCTTCAACCATCCCACCCATTGCTGTTCCTTCTGCTTTTCCCCAAACACCACTCAGACAGGTTCAGTGATGTGTCCAGAAAGAGAAATATGGAATTGCGTCTTGTTTTCGCAGACTTTGAAGGGAATTTCTGAAAATTGAAGTTTTCTGTGTTATCTGCAGAAGATAAACTCTGTCTGATATCAAGGAGCAGCATCATCAGCGCGATGTAAAGTGGGTCTTTGATGTTGCCAAGTGCCTCTGACATTCAGCATTTATTTGTTTAAAACGTTTCTCCAGATAAAAACTGATAACTCTGCTGAGAGCCAAGTCATGCCCATAATGAAGAGTAACAGTTTATCTTTGAAGCTATGCTAAACCAGCCCCTGCCAGAATTTTGGGCTTGTTTGACTTTGTTCCTAGCTTTTGACTGTTAATTACACAATGCATGGTTCACCTTTCCTAATTAAACATAGGAAAAATAGCTCCAGGTTCCTTTCTGGTCACTTGAAATTACTTTTGGAAGGGTTTTGATGACATTTTTGTCACTGCAGGCAGAACAGAGGAAGGAACATGGATAAGGCTCTGCCAAAAGTGCAGTTCTACTGTAATTTCTGTAACTTGCTGTTTTGTTGGGGATTCCAATCAGGAGGTTGTAACTGTATTACCAATTCCTCAAGGATTTTAGCAAAGAGATTTGACATGAAAAACACAGGAGAAAGTGTTTTCTTACCTTAAGGCAGCCTGTCTGGCAGGACAAATTTCCCAGTTTCTCCATCCTTTAAATTCTGCTCAGCCTTGATGAAACATAGTCTGTTTAAGGCAAAGCTCTGCAGTGAGTTACTTTGCACTCTCTGGACTCTTTGGGGGAAGGAAATTGGCCAAATTAGCCAAACTCTTGACCACTCCAGACCTATCTGCAAGTTGCTGTTGCCTTGCTCAGCCTCTCCTGCTGGCTCCATGCAGCCTGTCCTCTCCTCTTCAGTCACATTCCATTTGCAGTGCCAAGGCAAAGGTGAAGTTCAGTTTGCCAAGTGAGTTTTCAACTAGAAAAATGAAATTCATACATGCTCGAGCATTAATATCAGACAGCAAAGAGTTTCTGCTTGTGCAGGATAGGAGGGAATCGATCCATGGGGAGAAGGAAGCAGTGGAAACTCTCTGCCTCCTGTTGTCTCTGGGAGATGTCTATCATTTGTCATCTGAATTTAATAAAACAAGATAGTGAGATGGGCAAGTACTCAAAAGCTTGAGGAGTAATGGGTTTGAATTATAATAATAGCCCCCAAGGCAGATGACTAATAATTTATGATCCCATAAGTATGGCAAAAAAACCCCAAACGTTTGCTCCATCCACTGACTCTGTGATCTGATTTTCCCTTTGAGAAATGTCTCTGGTCCTGTGGACAGAACTGCTGTGGAGTAAAATTACCAGACTGGAAAGACTCAAGTACTTCTGAGATTAGACAGTATTTCTAACTCAAAAAGACAACAGCAATAAAGCAGGAAAGAGCTGAAAGCTGAACTGAGAGCACTCTGTCTTCGCAGCACACGCAGATACTGCTTATTTTCCCTTTTTTTTTTGCAGGCAATCCTCACCATTGGGAATTGATTTACAAAGCAATGAAACAAATTGTTCAGTAATTTCTCCCGAGTGGTTAAACACATGAGTTCGATAAGATGGAACATGTAGAGCAGATGAGAATATGGTGGGACAGGAGTGGAATGGGAGAGAGACAATGTGGCACAGGGATGGGATGAGGATGCTGTGGAACAGGAGATGGGAAATATGGTACTGGGATGAGGATACTGTGGAACTGGAGATGGGCAACATGGTACAAGGATGGGATGAGGATATTGTGGAATAGGAGATGGGAAACATGATACAAGGATGGGATGAGGATACTGCAGAACAGGAGACGGGAAATGGTACAGGGATGGGATGAGGATACTGTGAAACAGGAGATGGGCAACATGGTACAAGGATGGGATGAGGATATTGTGGAATAGGAGATGGGAAACATGATACAAGGATGGGATGAGGATACTGCAGAACAGGAGACGGGAAATGGTACAGGGATGGGATGAAGATGCTGTGGAACATGAGATGAGCAATGTGGTGCAAGGATGGGACGAGGATCCTGTGGAAAAGGAGATGGGAAACCTGGTACAAGGATGGGATGAGGATACTGTGGAATAGGAGATACGAAATATGGTACAAGGATGGGATGAGGATATTGTGGAATAGGAGATGGAAAATGGTACAGGGATGGGATGAGGATACTGCAGAACAGGAGATGGGAAACATGGTACAAGGATGGAATGGGGATACTGTGGAAAAGGAGATGGGAAACGTGGTACAGGGATGGGATGAGGATGCTGTGAAACAGAAGATGGGCTATGTAGTACAGGGATTGGATGAGGATACTGCAGAACAGGACACAGCACAGTCCAGGGAAGGATTCCAACTAACCTCTCCTGTTCACTCAGACTTTCTTTCTCTTTTTCTCCCCCAGTGGCAAGGCCGGGCAGCGAGCTTCGACAGCCAGGGCTCCTGCCCCTCTCCCAAACCTCCTCCCACACCATGAGATGGAGCACAGCGAGTGAAATGGGACTAAACCAAGTTATTTTTGCACTTGGCCTACAGTCTCAGTGGTTTGTTGCTGAGTGGCAGTGGTAGCAGCAAGACTTTCCAGTCTAGTTGTTCCTGCGTAAGTAAAGGTAGAAACCCGTTTTGTGGTCAAAATATGTTTTTGTCTAATATGTCTCCCAAGGTGATGTTATTTTTGTGGCTTTTACTGTATGGATCTGTTTCCAGAAGAAGAAGGTGGACTGAGACATGAGCTGGAGGTTTGGTGTGTAAAATAATGTGTAAAATAGTTTTTAGAAGGCTGGGAAATGGGAAGATGTGTCTACAGAGGGCAGAGGTGGCCGGGAAAGGGGACACAGGCCACTGGGAGAGCCATGATGGAAGATGGGAGAGACTCTTCCAAGCTGCCAACAGCTCCATCCTCGTGGTCAACCCCAACCCAGCAGCGTGTCCTCGGGTTTCCTGTTCATGTAGAGGTGTCCATGAGCTCTTAGAAGTTTGTGCAGTGTGTATCCCAAATTCCTTTTGTCATATATGAAAAATGTTGTTGATTCCTCAGAGGAAAAAAAAAATCCTGTTTTTTTTCCCCTGTATTTGAAGTCTCCCCAGAGCTACTTGCATGAACAGAGTCTTCAGAACCCTTTGTAGCTGCTGCTCATCCCCCTGCCCAT
>NW_008680504.1:0-228 GCF_000695815.1 Acanthisitta chloris
TGGTGGGTTGGGGTGCTGAACTGGCATTGCACAAGCTGCCCCTTCCCAAATCAGAGCCCTGGCATGGGGCAGGGATGTGCTCAGCATTGCTGCTGCCCTGCATGCCCCTACACCAGCAGCCTGGGGAGCTTTCCATAGCCCCAGATCAGGGGAACAGATTGGCAGCAGCTACGGGGCATTACTGGCACGGGCAGGGCAAGGTGAGTTCGGCTGCCCAGGCACTGGGGG
>NW_008680504.1:1017-1840 GCF_000695815.1 Acanthisitta chloris
CAGCTCGTGCTGCAGCTCAGCATCATGGTGCAGCAGAACAGCATTGAGCCCCTGCAGGGTAAGGTCAGCCCCCACGGTGGGGGACAGGGCAGCGGGAGGGGGAACCTCAGCCATCACAGGCTCTCACAGCCACTCCCCACAGGGCTCTCAGCCTCGGCCTCGCTGGTCTCGCTGGCCTGGATGATCGCATCCTACCAGAAGGTGCTGCGGGACTCCCGGGAGGACAAGATGCCCATGTCCTACAAGGGTGCCGTGGTGCAGATCCTCTGGCACCTCTTCACCATCGCCGCCCGTGCCATTGCCTTTGCCCTCTTTGCCTCCGTGTTCCAGCTCTACTTCGGCATCTTCATCGTCACCCACTGGTGCATCATGACCTTCTGGATCATCCAGGGTGAGACAGATTTCTGCATGTCCAAGTGGGAGGAGATCATCTACAACATGGTGGTGGGCATCATCTACATCTTCTGCTGGTTCAACGTCAAGGAGGGACGGAGCCGCTACCGCATGTGCGTGCATCTACTACATCATCACGCTGTCGGAGAACGCCGCCCTCACCATCCTCTGGTTCCTCTACTATGACCGCAAGGCCTTCTCCGACTTTGACGCCTTAATCCTCGTCTGCGTGGTCAGCTCCAGCTTCGCCCTTGGCATCTTCTTCATGTTCATCTACTACTGCCTCTTGCACCCCAATGGCCCCATCTTCAGCCACCACGCTGTTGGCTGCATCTTCCGGCAGGAGCCGGCCCCAGTGCCAGGGTCCCCCGTGGACGCCGTCACCAGCCCTCCCCGCTCGCTGCCGCGGACTACAGGCGGGGAGCGGGAC
>NW_008680505.1:0-1638 GCF_000695815.1 Acanthisitta chloris
GGAGAGGGAAGTCCAGAGCCCCCAAAACTGACAATGGCGTTGCCAGGCTGATTACTTCGTGCATCAGAGATGGTTGCCTGGCTCTACACCTGCATTGATACCTCCTGGGGTTTTGGTAGGCAGCAATGGTCTACTACAGTCTCAGAGAGGCTGCCAGGTCAGGGCAGACACCACCATGGCTATGCTACTGTAAGACCCTTAGCAAGGTTCCTGCATAGTAGTAGCAGCAGGACATCCAAGTCCAACAGAAGAAAGAGAAAACACACTCTGCATTAGATCGTTCACCAGTACCCAGTCTGGGGAACTCCCCTTCGTTGCCCAGTTAGGGGCAAGAATTCAGTTCGATTTCCAAGATCACCAGCTCAGGATACAACCAAGCACAATTTCAGCAAAGTCTGCACTGAGAAATCCTAAACCCCCAACCACTGGGCTCAAACCTCCTTGCCCTCAGAAGTGATGCTCTCTGAAGCCTTCCTCCAGCAGTAGCTCAGTTTCCTGCCAGGCTCTCCCATGTGCCTTCTCTAGAGTTATGCCTCATCCTAGATGAGCAACACCTGCCTGAGGATGTCAGCCTGCTGGCTGATGGTGCATCAGGAGATAACCCAGGGGAACCTGCTGTTCATCTGGGTGGTCTTTGATCATTTCCATTTGCTTCGTGCTCTCTATGTTATACTGCTGGGGAAAGATTTCTCTCTCTCTCCATTCTTGTCCCAACTCTATGATAAAGGCTTGCCTTCAAGAAATTGCAGGCAGCTGGGAACTGAGTGCAGAGGTGCTGGTACTGTCTCTTTTGGGACACTAAGCCACTAAGCTATCATATAGCTTTTGCTCAGCTTGGAGCCTGGGTGCAGCAGGCTTGCATCTGCTTTCAAAACCCTTAAAATACATATTCAATCTACTCTCATTTTCAAGTCTTGATGAAGAAGCCAGTTTTTTCACTAAGAAATCCTTTTGATGAAGCCAGTTTTTTCACTAAGAAATCCTGCTGCAGAAGGTAATGTGAAATATGCATTTATCTTTCTGATCCTTCAGCTCTGCACATTTTTAACAGAAAGAGAAAGGAATGAGCAAAGAATGTGACCACCCAGTACAGAACATTGTGTAGTGACATGCATTTTTTAAAATATTAGAAACCTTGAATATAGTTTCTAAGAGGAATGACACTTTTGTTGCAAATTATTTTCAATTTTGGCTAAAATGTTTCCATTTTCTATTTTATTGCCAAACAGAAATTCCACTAGAGGGAGAGAAAAGTGGCATTTTCTGGTGCATAAGATTTTCATTTAATTTTCCAGCTTCAATGCAGCTCTGTCACCTTGAAGAATGCTCTTTCCATGACACTGGAGGACAGAGCCAGTGGAGAAATGACCTCATAAATAACATGGAAGAGACTAGATAAAGAGTTGAAAACATGCAGAATGGCCTTAAATAAAAGTTTGAATAAAAAACATGAATTAGAGGATGATGTGCATACTGGCTGCTCTTTTGTGCAGTGTATGGATCTGTCTTAATGCCACCATTCAGTCTGGTTCCAGTTCAGTATTTCTAATGATGGAAGGTCATTATGCAGATTTCTGGTAGCTACTGAAGCATTGTCCAGTAGAGGCAATACCTGCTGATCTCTCATTTGTTATAAAG
>NW_008680506.1:0-4354 GCF_000695815.1 Acanthisitta chloris
TGAGCTGCGGGCGCCGCGGAGCGCCCGCAGCCGGGACTGGGGATCTCCCCTTTACTCCCCGCCCCGGACCTCGGGGCTGCCCGATCTCACCGGGCTCGGGGTCTCTGGTTTGGGGGCCAAGGTGTGCCCGTGCACGTACAGTGAGCCGGTGTCGGGAACGGGGTTTTTGGGTCTCTGGGAGAATCTTAGAATATCAGAAAGGTTTGGGTGGGAAGACACACCTCATCCGGTTCCACCCCTTGCCATGGGCACGGGCACCTTCCACTGAGCCCTGTCCAACCTGGCCTTGAACTCTTCCAGGGATGGGGTAGCTACAGCTCTGGGCAATCTGTGCCAGTGTCTCACCATCCTCACAGGGAAGAAGTTTCTCTAGTAGCTATCCCTACTCGCTGTTCGAGGTACTGCAGGAGCAGTGTTCCCATGGCATCGTACACGTGTGACCCAAGTTTGGTGACGTGGCTGGTTGGGATCCCTGTCATCAACACGGACTCACAGCGACCAGGAGAGGGTCAAAGTTCCCAAGGCACAGATCACAGCCGCTCTCCTATGTGATTATACGTGATACTGCCGCTTACCAAAGTTCCACCAAGGGTGAGAGCCATCTGCATCAAGAAGCAACCTTAAGGGCATCCCAGCTCTGGGGGAGACCCCTCCCATTCAGCCACACTTCTTGGCAGGGAGAGCTCTGAGAAGCCTTGCTTAGGCCGTCATAACTCATGGGATAATGTGGTTGGCTTGTAGTTCCTTGCATCAGGAAAGGCATGCACAAGACTCCTCATACCCACAGCTCGCTTTGTTCCTTGATAAAAGAGCCTTGCAAAAGCCACCCACTTTTCATGTGTCACTTGCATGGTTGGTGTTCCAAACTCATATGGTCAGTGCTCACTGTGTTACTCTCCTTCATGGGTTTCCACAGGACAGGTTAGAGCTAGCACAGTCTTTGGCTCCCATCCCCTTGGCAGATCTTGGGGGCTTTAGCACTGTGCCAAGTTCCGGCTCAAACGAAGTCCTTGCTGAGGTAAACACAGCAGAGCTCAGCACTGCAGCAGAGGAGATCTTCCCCCAGCCACCAGATTCCTAGAACTTTCCACATTCCTAAATTTAATCCAAGAAAATCCTTCGGCATAATCCCATGCCCGTGTCCCACAGTTGCTGATGGAGCTGATGAACCCCTGGTTAGGGAAACACCCCAGTGCCAGCATCCAAAGCAATTTAAACCTGCTGCCCAGGAGCAGGATCCTAGGCAGGATCAGGCACAGGGCTCAGGCTCTGTGCAGGCAGCTCTGCCACATCTCCAGCAGAAAGACCTGGGGCATGGACAGCCAGAAGCAGCAGAATGGCTTTGGAGTGCAGCATGGCCATGGGGTGCTCGCAGGGCTGATGGGGGTTTAATCCTAGGTCCCACCGATCTTGGGTCCCTTCAGTCCCCAAAACTGGTCATGGCTGCTGCAGCTCCAGCCCACCTTGTTTCCTCTTTGGTCACTTGTCCTCTCCAGCCCCAGCTCCCCTGGTGCCACTGCCACTGTCTCTGGCCTGGGAGCTCCCTGAGGCTTGCTTGCTGTCAGTCTGGGATCCTTGTGAGATCCTTCTGCTTGCATCTCCTCGCGCATGTTGGGACACTGCATAACCCAGCCAAAAATATGATTTGGGTGCACTAGCTAGGTGGAGCCAGGACACATCCCACCGCCAATAGAAACATGATGCATTGGCCTGTGGGATAAGATCCTCAGCCAAAACCCCCATCCAAGTCTGCCTACGGCTCTGTGGGGGCTTGGGACAGGTCTGTGTCTGCCCATCCTGCCCAGACTTGGCACAGGGAAGCCGGCTTTTCCAGTCTCCACAGCACTGCTGTGCTGGTGCTCCTCAGGAGGCTCTTGGGAAGCCCAGCCCCACTGCAGGGTGCTGCGACTCACAGCACATGAGCTGAAATCCCCCCCCGGCCATGGCAGGTACAGGAGGAAACAGGGGGAAGCAAGAAGTGCAAGGTGATGCTGTGGGTCTGCAGCCGGAACTGTTCCAGCTGTTTGTGCCTGGAGGCAAGGCTGTGTTCTCAGTCCTGCCCATCATCTAAGGATGCTGGGTGCTGGTTGGAAGTGAGAGTCCCTCAAACTCTCCTTGGGCTCTGGCATTCCTTCAGCAAACACCTAAATCAGGCAGGACACCTAAATCCTTGGCTACCCCCACTAGACCCTGCTATGTGCTAGCTCAAGACCATCTGTCCCTGGCGTGTCCCTATTATGAGAAGAACTGGGTCGCTCCTTCCATCCAGCCTCTTTCAACAGCACTACAGATCCTGTGCTGCCTTTTAGAGCTGGAGCAGCCCCCAGCCCTAGCCTGGCTCTTTGGGGCTGCTGAGAAGCCCCTCTGCATGGCATCTGGGGACATTCCCCCCAGAATTTCTTACCAGACAGGGAGCCTCAGGCTCAAGAGAAGCAGCAAGGACTGGGAGCGTAATTCATGGGATCCACATGGTCTGCTTTCCTCCTTTACCTCCCGCAGGCTAAAACCTTATCCTTTCCCGTTCTAAAACAGGCTCAGCTTGTTGCACCCCATGGCCCAGTGCCAGAAGCACTGGTGGGAGGCAAGGAGCTGCTATGCACATGAAGGGCTGAACTTTGCCTCTTCCTTTTTTGCCCTATTTTAATTACTAATGGCCAAGGTCAGGGTGGGATGTTGTGTCTAAGAGCTGTTGCATTTATTTGCTGGGAAAAGCCCCACCAAGTTAACTGTGGGGCTCTCCTGCCAGTGGGAAAAGCATGAAGGAACGCACAGATAAACATGGGGTGACAGGGTGACAGGGCTCCTGAATGCCCACAGGGAGGTGCAAGCCAGTGCCATGCCAAGCTGCCAGTGGCTCTAGCCTGGGGAGCAGCTCCCCTGGGACACCACAACTGCACAGGATGAGCTGCAGTGAGGCTGTGCTGGGTGATGCTTATGGCACTTGCCCCCCTTCTCCACCTGCATCCTTCTCAAGTCCTGGCCACTCCTGCCTCTCCACTGCTGGCATGCTGCCTGAGTGCAGGGTGTGTTTGCAGCACCAGGGGTGGAAGCCAGCACCCAAGGAGAAACAGGAGTAAACAGCCTGGAAGGGCTCAGGGTGGGCTCAGTGCAGCTGAGCAGGGTTAAACACTAGAGACAGAGAATGCGAGCTGAGAACAGGGAGGTTAGCTTAGGGTTAGCAGTGTGTCTGCGGCAAAGGAGGCAGTGGCCCCCAGAACTATCCCACAGCACGTCATCACACCCAGGGACTGCAGCTCATCCCCAGGTGAGAGGTTTCCAGGCTGGTGGAGCAGTGGGTTGATGGACCTACTGGAGCTGCTGTGACCCTACTGTTGCTCAAGATGCCCAATCACCCTGAGGAGCCCAAACTCTGCAATGTTGGATCCCACTAAGCCTGCACCCCCTCTGCTGTTCTCCAGCCATTTTCTTCCAGTTCTTATTTGGTGGCTGATTTGATCTTGTGGATGGAGTATGGGCTTGACTCCTTGGGCATCCAGATTTCCTCCCCACCATGGCCCTGGTGGTCCACTGCTCCCTCCATGGCTGCCGTCAGCTCCGGGCTGAAGATGCTGTCAGTGGCCCGGTAGGTGCGGGTGAGGCGGCGGAAGGAGGAGTCTGAGGAGCTGTCGTCAGGAAGGTCTTCATCCTGCTCATCCCGCAGCTTGGTCCTGCCCAGCTCCGAGCTGCTCCCCAGCTCTGGGTCTTTGAGAGCCTCCCCCACCTCCTGGAGGAAGGTTGTTTTGGGGCTGATGATGCACAGCAGCAGCATGAGGCCTCCTGAGACCCCACAAAGAAAGTAGAGACCAACTTTCTCTGGGACACCTGGGGGGAAAAGCAAAGAGAGACACCAGGCTACACAGTGCCTCCACAGCCTGCAGGGAACCAGTGCCTACAAACCCTCTCTGCCATCCTCGTGGGAGGAAGAGGAGAGGATGCCTTCAGCACCCAGGCTGCAGAGGCAGGACAGACCCTGCCTCAGTGATCATGAGATTATCACCCAGAGCCTCATCAGCACCCTGCAGTGTCCCAAAATGTGCCTTTCCCCATAGGAAACCCCCACTGGGATGCCGGGCTGGCTAGAGCAGGGGAAGGAATCATCTCATCAGGGATTAAACGAGTAATTTCCCCTAGCAAGGGAAATTTTTGTCCACACAGAGGTTCTCTCCATCAGTGCCTGCAGACAGGGCAGGAAGGAAGGAGACCCAATAGGTAATCCAACCCGTTGGAGAAGGAAGGTCCATGGGCAGGATCACAGCCAAACCATGACTGCTGATGCTGTGGGACCTCAGGGCTTGTTCAACCCCTGAGCTCCTGCCCTACTTGTCCCTCCCAAACCCAGCATGGGCACTTGGTG
>NW_008680506.1:4393-6327 GCF_000695815.1 Acanthisitta chloris
TCTGCCTCTGAGCTGAGCCCTGGGCTGAGCTGGGGCCTTCATGGAACCGGAGCCACCCCCCAGCCTGTCCCACTCCTCTGGGTGCTGCGTGAGACCTGGGGAGGGCACGTACCCCAAAGGTGGGCAAAAGCTGCCAGGGAGCTAGTAAAAATCATGCGGTCTTCCCGGAGCCTGGAGAACATGGGCCCTTTGTACCAGCCACCTGCAGCGACAAGGGGATGTGAGCTGAGACACGAGGTGCTCCCGGCTCCCTGTGGCCAGTCCTCTTGCCCCTGCCTGTCCTTCCCCACACCACACTTGGTCCTTCCTGCACTTGCTCCACTGCCTGCAGGGATGACCCCTGCAGATCTACCTCTCTCCTGCTCCCAGCAGACCCTGTCTCCAGACCCCCAGGCACTGACTGAGGGGTGGCCTTCAGCCACGGGACGGAGATGCTAGGATGGAGCTGGTACCAGTGACGCACACAGGCCATGGAAGGGCTGGTTGACCCGGGCACAGACGTGGTGCCACACTGCTATTAGTGTAACCTCCCACTCCCCACGTTACCGTGCATGTAGTCCGAGAGCAGGAAGGGGTCCGAGGTGTCAGGGCCCACCTCCTCCAGCAGCTGTTTGGGCACTGCAAGGAGAGCACATACCAAGCATCACCACCCCACTCCTCTGCAGCAGCCCCTGCCTCCCCAGGGAGCCCTGTGGCACCGAGTGGGCACAGCAGGGGCTCTGCCAGTGCCCCCCGCGGCCCCAGCTCCACAGGAGGCTCTCACCGCAGGTGTAAGAGACTCGCAGCTGCTTCTTCATGCCAGGGAGGCACGGGTCCCCAAAGGTGGCCTGGTCAGCAGCCACTGTGCAGTTCACTTTGCGGTGGCACTTTTTAGAGACCCTGCGCAGGGCATCTGGAGCCAAGCACTCTGCAGAGACATGAGGCATGGACCTGTGGGCAGAGGTGCCTGCCCCTGTCCACCAGGTACCAGCTGGCCTAGGCCAAGGGGTACTGGCACAGCCCAGTGGAATACTTGTGCCATACTCTCTGCATGGCTCCTAGTCCCATTTCTGTCTTGAACTGTTCTGACATACCTATATGGGGTCCTCCAGTGTTCAGGGCATCGCACTCCGGTTTGCCCCGCAGGAATCGTCCATAATTCGCAGAATAAATGGCCAGGATGGATTTTGGTCGACATTGCAGCCTAAGCTTGTCATTCTCACACACAGTCTTGACCCGATGGTTTCCTGGGAAGTGACACCACACTGTCCCAATGCATCCTGAATTACCTGCAGCCTCTCCCTTAGCTCAGCTAAGGGACTGAGCCCTGCCAACGGCAGGGCTGGAGCAGGGCTGTAAGGTACAGGAGCAGTCCCACTCCCCTCCCTGCCCCTTTCCAAGCAGCCTAGGCCAGGAAGAGCCCGCGCAGCATTGCCGGGACCCTGCTCCACCTCACCTGGCCGGCACTTGTAGGAAGCAATGAGGTACTTGTGTGTCCCAGGGCATGGATCTGGCCCAAAGACTTGGCTATGCACTGAGAACTGGCACCACTGCTGGTCCTGGCACTCAGATAGCAGCTTCTGGAGAGCAGAGTGGAACAGGTGTGAGGTGAGTGAGGAATCCTGAGGCTGTTCTTACCTCCTCTCCCTCAGTGCCACCACCAGGCTCAGGGAAACAGCCTCTCACCCTGCGGAGGTGTCCCACGGCTGCTCCTGCCTGCCCATGATGCAGTTACTGTGATTCCTGTGGCATTTTCTGGACCTGTTCCTGCCCTGCGCCCACACTGAGCCGTGTGGCAGCATGCACGTCGGTGTGGCACTGCACCGCTGCCCGTGCCAGCACTCCAGGACTGCACCGCAGCGCTGCGGTGTCAGCACTCCGGTACGGCAGCGCTGCCCGTGCGGGTGCCCGCACCGCTCCGCGCAGTGCCCCGCGCGGCCACAAGGTGGGGACGA
>NW_008680507.1:0-5726 GCF_000695815.1 Acanthisitta chloris
GAGGTGCGTGCGGGTGAGGTGGGGGCTCCTTGCGAGGCCTTTTTGTCCGTGCGATCGTCTACACGCGCGTTTTGTCCGCGTCGCTGGACGCTGCCGTCGGGGCCGCTCGCGCAATGTGTCCGCGGGACGAAAAGAAGAATTAGTTTCTCGAGCGCGTTCCCCTGGAATAACGCGCTCGGCGAGGTCAGTCGCGCTCCCCGCCAGATGACAGGCAAGAGCAGCAACCTCACCACGTTAGCGAGTCGGACGCGCGGCCGTGTGCGCTCGCATCGTGGCGTTTATCGGCGTGAAATCCCCCTCAGACGCGAGCAGTCCCCGTGCCCCGACTTAAAAGGAGGCTTTTCGGCTCCCGGTTTGAGTCTTGGGAACGTAGCAGACCCTTTTCTGCTGAGTGATGTTCCTTTTCGGAGTGAGGTGAAGGGAGAAGCGATGTGGTCTAGCGTGCTTTCATCGAAATGTTACAGCCAAAGATCTCATCACAATGTGTGTTTTCCGTGATGAGCGGTGTGCGAGCGTGCAGGCTTTGAGCGGTGATCGGCGGCTCTGAATATCGGGTCAGCATCATTTGCTTTGTTTTGCTCTTTATCGGTGTGAATTTTAAGAGTTTCAGAGATGAGGAGATAAAGTCCCTAGTGAAAGCAGGTCAGTGGGTGTTGTTTGCCGGCTAATGAGGCCATTCTATTCGCATGTTAATGACAGGTTGACTTACTGCAGCAGCAGATGAGTGTAGTCACTTGTGCGTTCACTTGTGTATCTGAATGTGTATTCCACCACGGCACTTTCTCTGGAGGCTGTAAAATGCAAAACCGGACGCGGTGGCCGAAGATATTCAACAGGGAGATGTTAATGGTCAATAGTCATTAGTTATGTACAAACTCGAGTTGGAGGAGGGTCTGACTGCCGGTGTTAACACTTGGAAAGAAGGTATCCATCGTGGATCTTACCCGCAGAAAACCCGCAATTTGGAACCAGTGAAAACAAATCACTGCTGGGCAGTGTTTTGTCTCTTTCTCAGTGTCACGGAAAGCATGGCATGAGCCCTGCCACTGAAGTCAGGAAACATTTAAATCCAGCGACCAGGGTGTGGGGAGGAGGGAAAATAAGGAGGGCAAATATGTGGAAAATAACGGTGCTTTGGTGGTGGGGATAAACTGCTGTTTACTTGAAACTCAGAAGTCATCTTTCCGTTGAAATAGTTGTTTCATTTTGGGAAGTGACGTCAAAAAAAACTTTGTGAATGCATCCAGGGAACCTCAGAAAGTGGTTTTGTATGGCCCATTTCAGAACTAATGAACAAATCTTCAAAAGAAGGAAAGGTTGAGTGGGAGACTCTGAGGCTCCCAAATTTGCCAGACTATCACTGTTTATAAAGCTTTTATCTTTGGCACTGTGCTGATTCCTGACTTTTTGCCAGGGAAACTGGTACTGTTTCGATATAGTGGTCAGGTCCTTTGATATGTCAATATTGTTTAAAGAACAAGAAACCTGTGCTTGCTGAGGAGTTATTATGACGGACAGATTTCCAAGGTCTCTTGTTGGCACCAGTGCTGCAATGGGTAACAGAAAGAGGAGGTTGTAAATGTTTTGGCTTCTCCATGCAGAATACAGGGAGACCCTGTGGTTGCTGCTGGAATGGGGATTTCAGCTGCCAGAGTTGAGAGACTGTGCCTTCCTGCCCCAAGCACTTCAGGTGCTGCTGGGACTCTGTATTCCATGTGGTTCCTTTAAATGTTAGCAACAGCCGGACAGCCCTGAAGAAGAGAAAGTGTTTTTTAAAAACCCCCAAAACACCTCATCATGTTTTGGTACAAATCTGCTGCTCAGATGTTGAAAGACATGAAGTTTGGGTTGCATTAATGTTACTGACCCTGTTCAGGATCACAGGGAGTGCCTCACTTCTAAGTTACTTGCATGAACAGTAGTGTTTTTTTCCCAGTGTGCCTAAGCAGTGACTTTAAATCCTTTGCTCCATTTCATTCTGACTGGAAGATGTGTTTCATGTTTCTCCAGGAGCCAAATAAGGTCTATTTTGAAAAGCTGACAAATCTTCAAGGTGGAATTTCAGAACAGCTGTCCAATTTGGCTTGTCACAGCGAGTGACCCCTCCAGCTCTCTGACTGGACTGCTGCACAGTAGCTGTAAGCATGGCAGCAGCATCTATAAGGCAGCTTCACAACTGGAGCCTGACAGTGCTGGAACAAAGCTGCCAAGTTTCAAGTAGAGTTGGTAGTTATCTTGGAAACTGTGCTGGAGAACACAACCACAAATGATTCTGCCAAATATTATACAGTATTTATTTAGTCCAGCTCTCTGATTGCTGTTAAGGCAGTCAGCCAGCAGCAGTAAGTGTTGTGACATCATTTTGAAAGGCAGTGTGCTGGTTCTGAAATGGAGTGGGATGTACTATGATTCATTATTAAAAAAAAAAAAGCTGTAGTCTGAACAGAGAGAAAGCATATGACTGCATCATGGCTGAAAGCCAAAAAGAGAATTATATGAATCAATCACACTTGAAGCATTATTCCCATCCCTTACTCCATAAGGCAGTGAATACCATCTTACTCATTTAATGACGTTCTGCAGCAAAAATACCCTTTTGAACACTGAACAAGTAACTAGTAACAAGTTGCCACAGTTCCAGTTGTTAGACTTTCAGATCATCACTGCTTGCTTGTTCAATTTGCATAGCTCGTCCCAATATCCTAGATAATAAAATGTTACAAATGGAAAGTACCATGAGTAATCATCCTCTCAGTCACCCATTGAAAATAAGTCACTTCTGCCTTCTCTTAGGGTAGATAAGTCCATTTTTAAAAAGTTATATGTAAAAGGAAAATAACCCATTTTTGCCAAGGAATTGCTTCATGGGTGGAGACAGAGGTGGTGGGGTTAAGGAATAAAATTCTGAACCTCCAGCATCAGCTGGACTAATCCCAAGGACAGCTGATGGCTGATCCAGAAAGGCTGTTTGGATTAAAATACTGGAAATGTGCCTTGCATGACGTAGCAGGGAGTAACAGAAGGAAGGTAGAGAAAAACAAGGTTTGAGAAATAGGAAGAACAGCAAACTAATTTCACCCACATATCTCACACTGCCCTTGAAATGGAGAAAAAAATATGCCCCAACTTTTATGGGAGGATCAGAAAGAATTTTCATAGTTCTTCATAGCAAGTAATTTCAAATCTGGGGTCAATTTAAAGAAAGTTGCCATGCTTTGAAAAACACTTGAACAGTTAAACACTTTAACAATTAAAAGCCATAAAGATTTAGATTACTGTCTTTCTTTTCAAGCAGGCTTGTTCATCTCTGTCAAAACCCTTCCAGAAAGCTGAATCATCTTAGCAGCCTGAACAAAATTCAGGCTGTCCTTCAAAAGCTATGTTTTCTGTGGAGGTGTGGATTCCAAGTTGGAGTGCTGTTGCCTTGTGGCATACATATGGCAAGAAATCCCAGCAGGATTATTCTTACAGATAAATAAAGGCTTGCAGTATTGAGGCTTCAGTGTGACCTAATTCTTGGTGTGTGTATTTCTTCTCTTATTTTAAAAAAAATATAAATGAGGCATTTCTGTTGCAGTGTGTAAAGGAGTAGGCTTGTTCTGTGATCAAGTTCAGCAAGAAAGGAAAACTCAAGTGTTTTAAGCCTAATCAGGCACAGAGCTTTGTTAAACAACAACAGACAGTTTCAAAGAAGTAGCAAAGAAATGTCCAGGTGAGTGTTTAGACAGCTAAGATAACCAGGAATAGGTCAATAGCCAAACACCCCTTGGAAGTGACTTCGCCAGCAGTAGCTTCAGCAGTCTCTTATTCATTACTATAATGCAATTTAGACAACATGAAATAATCTTCACATGTTCTACAGCATTACCTCTAACCTCAAATATATTCCACGTGGTTTCCCAGCATGTGAATATTGGTTTCACCAGGTTTATGCGTGGGGGAGGAGAGGTTTTCAGGTTTAAGCTGTTTTTTTTGCAGATGTATTGAAAAAACAACTTCTACGTTCTTTACTCTACATGAGCTACCCTACCCTTACACTTAGGTTTCAATGAGTAAAGTTTAAACAACTTCTCTGCCTCATCTGCTTTCTAATAATGCGTCAGCAGTCCAAGTTTGTCTTCCAGTGTCCTGGCGCCAGCTCCTTTAAGTCACCTCGTGTTGGGAAAGGATTTGGCTCCATGGCAGTAACCCCCTGGCTTACGAGCGGGTACACATTTAGGTCAGGACAATGACTCTCCATGTGGCTGCGCGCACGTGGTTAGAGTGTTTACAAACAGTGTCCCAGCATCCTCCGCAGCTGCCTTGACGCAGCCAGTGAGGACAGAGTTCTAGGAATGTCCCTGGTCCTCACGGGTGGAGGAGGAGGCGGAAAGAAAGAAAAAAGTGCACAGTTTAAGAACACATACTGTAGTTTGGGTTTTGGCTGAGCTTTCTGCATCTGTGTTGCATTCTGGGCTGCTGTGTCCTTTGTCAGACGCCGCCGCTGTTTTTTCCCTCCGCACTCGAGCGCAATCTGGGCTGTGTTGACGCATTTGCCTGGAATGGACTGACCCGAAGCATGAGATGGGGGTTAAGGGAATTGTTGCAAAGATTTCAAATTGATTTTGTGCCCCTCGTCCCCATTTAAAAAATTTATAATTAATTTAATCCCCAAAAGCTTTTATGACAAAACAGCTCTTTGCAATACAAGAATCCCACTGTAAGTGGTTATATGTTTTTTTCTTAGTTAGGCGTGACTCACTGCCTGTTAGAATACTAGAACAATTCCCTTTTTAAAGAGCAAAAGAAGAGATCATGAATCCTACTAACTTTCTAAGTAAAATCAAACAGCTGAAGGTCTATTACTTAATGAGACATGTTGACACAAACAGGCGTTGCTGTTATGAAAGCTAATGCCACTGCAAGGCAAGTTTTGGATCTCCATTAGACATAAGAAACTTGGTGGAAATTTCTGCATTTGCTCAACCAAATTAATAATGCCACCAATCTCTTAAATAAAAAAAGGTTTAAAAAGTATGGGTGAGAAGTGGTGATAATTGTTGGGGGTGCCTTGCACAGATGAAAATATGCTGTAGTTGGTCAGAGACACCCAGCTGACAATGTATTTCATGCCCTCCCCTGTGGACCTGAACCAAAGCTGTCAGACAGGTTCAGGTCTCCAGAGACACTCGAAGCCTATGCGCCATGGGACCTTCTTATCAGAGGTTCTGCTCCTCGTCCAGTCCCATGCACGTTTTTCAGACTTTCTTATGCAATTTTGCAGCGAGCACTCAGAGTGGTGTGCAAAGCACATCACTTGCTTTACAGAATGAATCCTAAGAACTGGTTTGTCCTCACTGGGAGGAAGCAGTTGGTACAAATGTCTCTTCCACATTCCAAATTTGTCTAGATGAGTCATGGTATTCACAGTCATGCAATGGAGCATGAAGGCTGATCCACAGATCTTCTTGTACACATGACTTCTGCTGGCAGTTGTATGTTCATGTTGGTTGCTTCCATTTTATGTTAATGTGTATTGCATCACCATATGTTATTACACTCCAATGGTTTCTTCCTCACCTGTCTTCTCATTTGTGAGACGCAATTGTTGGTGTCATATCCAGAATCTGCTTCTGTTTCAGGAAGCTCTTTATCACATTTCATTTTCTTTTCTGACTTCTTTTTTACCTGCCGTTCCAGTTACTGTTGCAGCAGCTGGGTAGCAGAAGGTAGCAAGCAAGAGGCAT
>NW_008680507.1:5740-20875 GCF_000695815.1 Acanthisitta chloris
TCTTGCTACTTTTAGTGCTGTTAAAGAGATCAAAGGGTAAACATTAACCCTGGGCCTGAAGCTTGCGGCAAGAGACTTTTGCCCTCAACTTCAGTGTCCTGTAGTATCTCTCCGTATTTGTCCCTTAGCATGAGAGACAACTACTATTCAGGTCTCACTCCCATTTCATGCCCCCGATCGTTTTTTTCATCTTTATTTAATCTGTTTGTTCTTTCAGTGCTACTTCACTTGTGTTTGAAGTCACATTCTTTGAAGTTATACAATTTTTATACTTGCCAAAGGACACAAAAGTCTTTCAGCTCTTATGTAAGCAAAAAGGAGAAAAGAATGATTGCATATTTCCTCTTGTGTGCAAGTAACGTACTGTCCTGCTCATGGTAAAATGAGGAAACTTAATGGTTGCAGTAAAGCAGGACCTGCTTCCCTTCTCCCAAAGTTAAAGTTCACAGAAGTGAGATATTTCCTTGAATCTCAAAGTTCATATACAGTTTATTAAAAGGAATGCCATTTAAGATGAAAGATGGAAAATACATTGGAGGGTATGGAGAAGTATGTGTGTGTGCATGTATTACACACTTTAACATGTTTTCTTGTCAAGTTAACAACTTTTTGTTCCCACTACACTCCTTTGCTGGCTTGTCTTTTTGGTTTCAAGTTCGTCTGACTAGAAAGCTCTGAAGTATTACTAAAATGGTAACAGTAAAAAATCAAAAACATGGAAGCTGAACAACTGGAAAGGGTCAGATTTAAGACATTTAACTTGCATAACCAGTGGACGTCTTGTGAGTTTCCATTCCTTGTGCAGTTAGTTGCAAGTGTACACATCACATACCCAGGAGCAAGCGAACACTCTTGATAAGATGAAAAATGCACAAATCAGGAAAACACAGCCTTTGAGTTCTCTGTTGTTTCTATGGTGCTCTCCATACTCTACATGGAGCATTTGTTTTCTTTAAGTAAGTTTGGACCTGTACTTTTCTGCTCCCCTATAATCGTTAATGCAGAGAAGA
Organism: Acanthisitta chloris; assembly: GCF_000695815.1. Taxonomy (NCBI): domain Eukaryota; kingdom Metazoa; phylum Chordata; class Aves; order Passeriformes; family Acanthisittidae; genus Acanthisitta; species Acanthisitta chloris. The sequence goes on from NW_008680507.1 coordinate 6,751, forward strand.
AGCTTCTGTAGGTGTGAGAAAGCAGTAGGAAGAACAAGAATTGTGCTGATCTGTTTTCTTTTTCTCCATTACTGTGTGTAGTGCCTGAGAAGTGAGAGACCAGGTAGGAAAACACAGATTTCTATGTATTTTTCACTGTGCCTATATTGTGCAGTTGACAATACATTAAGTATAGGTGGCTTTTTTTTTTCCCCGAGGTTGTCATCTGACTTGTGATCCTGCAAACTGATGATCGCCCTTGCCATTTGCACAAAGCTCTATTCATTTTCCTTGGGCTCAGAGAGCAGTAACAGAGACACTGGCAGGAGTGAGGTACCTGGTCAGTGATATACTTTGTAGTAACTGGAAGAAAAACAAAAAGTAGTTTTGGGGCTGTTTTTTTCTTCTTTGAGGGGAGAGGGAGCGGAAATGAATGGAAAAATTCAGAGGAGGTATAGGGGCCAAAACCTAATCTTTACTTTAAAAAAAAAATCCCAACTTTTCGAAGCAGTTGCAAATTAACATGTATTTTGCTGTAAAATATAACATCTAAATGATGAATTAGAAGTTTTGTCTGTAGAAGAGTGAGTCTGTAACTATTAAGCAAATAGCTGCTTTTTCTTGAAACAACTAGCTGGTTGGAGATGCTTTGTTGGACAAGCTGGAGCATGAGTCTAATTCAGGATGGCAACTCTGACGCTTCTAAATATAAGGAGAGTGGATAGAGTGAAATTAATTATTGCACATTAGGAGGCACCTCATACCCCAGCCATGAAACAGAATCCCACTGTGCTTGGGGCTGTGCAAACATAAGCCATTTTTGTTCTGTTTTAGTATTTGATTCTGCGAAGGAGACAGAGAAATGGGGTCTGGCAGCACACAAGAGGCCAGAGTGTTAGTAACTCTTGTTTATAGCAGAAGCAGGCAGTTCCCTTCCAAAAAACCTAAATATTTGCAGTAAGTAAAGCAAAGCTGCTATTACTACCCGCTTTGTGTATGTATATGTGTGTATGTGTGTGAGAGGAGTTCCTAACCAGCACTGCTGCAGTCTTTTCCCTAGGGTGCCAATGTTAACGAGCAGGCAAAACATGCAAGGAGCAAGAGAAAGGGTACAAAATTAATAAGCTACAACTGAGCGCCAAAGCACACAGAGATCGCGCAATGTGGTACAAACCCTGCTGGAGCCATTCATTTCAGTCCCTGGTTTGTTTTTTTTAACCCTAAAAGTCATACAGGAAAGCTGTGGTATAGCTGGGAACTGAACCCATATCTCCTGAGCCCCAGTACTTTACCCATGATACCCTCCTTCCTGCTCATTCAGAGGTTTACAGATAGTTTTCTCTGCTTACGAAGATAACAGAAGTATCAATTTTAAGAAACAGAAACTAGACGCTTTTCACTTTTTTCAGAACTTGGTTTTCAGTAGCATTTTCTGTTGATTGACAACATGTTTGGTTTTTTGCTGCACAGGTCTCTGGACCTTTAAATCAGCAGTGCTCATCCAAAGTGACCCAGCAAATTAAAATTAAATAAATCTCCTCAGGGAAGAGGATGGATTTTTGTGCACTGCTTTGACTGCAGCACTTTTGAACCCTCCACTCCAGCTGAGAAAGGGTGCAGGAAAGGATGTTATCTGTGTTTTACTGGCACTATAGATGTCTTCAAGCACCTCCAAACAAATAATTAAAATAACAATAATTAAAAATGGTATGCTGTGTCAGTTAATCACAGTGTGTGAAACAGTTGTGTAATGTCACTTCAGTAAGTAGGTACTCCAGTAACTCCCGTTAACATTTAATACCCTTAGTCCTCCTATTTATTCAGGCAAGATTTCCCACAGTCTGCAAACTGTTCATGTACCTCAGCTTCAGCCTATCACATGACTCCTGTTTTGATCTGTTTTATCAATTAAAAGTTTGTCAGGGTTCATGAACCTTCATGCTGACATCATACTTGGTAGTAGAGCTCAAAGGAGTGAGAAAGCAAAACCAAACCAACTTTAATTTGTTGTCAGAAACCTCTCTGCTGGAGATGGGATGCACAAACCTTAGCAGCATTGATAGCTTTCTGTGCCACAGTCACCTGTTACATCTTAGACCTGAATTGGAGATGGTAAATTTTAATGTCTGGTCTTTGAGAGTTCCTCTACTGTGGGTCACAGTCATAGCCCAGTCTGCCTAGTACATACATAGTGCATTTAACTGGGAGCCCACCATACTTAGCTTCAGCACATTCACACACTTGTGATACAATTCGTGATGAAATACATTTGGAAATAAAATCCGATGGGTAATGTAGCTCACACAGTGTCTCTGGGTGCTGGCAGAGGCAGCTGACCATGAAGGACAGATGGATTTTTTTCCTGCCATGTTTAAAGATTTGACAGCACTGCAAACCACTTTAGAAGCAGTAGGAGCATTCAGACTGGAGTCCCCCAGTTGCTCCTCTCCCCAGAGCAGTTTGGAGGTTCAGCCGGCTGAGCGCCCACGTGGCTCGTGTGCACGTGGCCGCACTGTTTATAAACACTGTCCCAGGTGTCCCCAGGCACCACGTAACAGGCAGGAGTGTGCCAGGCTGCAGGGCCAAATTCCCTCCGCACAGCTTGTGTGAGCTCCTGTTTTTCACCCAGGTTGGTGGCTGCTCGTGGCAGTTGCAGCCAGAGGCTGTGATAGGCTGGTCGAGCCTGCGAGCTTGCTCGGGTTTGCTTGTTTTACATTTAAGCAATGTTCAGGCCTGGGGTTTAGAGCAAGGTCGTCCATGGTGAGTCAGAAATAGAAACTGTATTGCTTGTTAGGGTAGTAGCACTGGAGAATGCTAGCTGGATGTACACGTAACCACAAGGAAGGTACTTTTCTGCTTTCCAGAGATGCTGCTAGTGAATCGGGTAACATTTACAATAGGGCAGGATTTCACAAAGCCTGTGGAAATGAATGGGCACATTTCGTTTCACTGCCCACTAACAAATGACAGACCAGTTTTTGTCCAGGTTTAAGAGGTGAGACTCAACAAAACATGAGTAGTTTGGAACAGTTAGCACTTGAAACCTCAGTTGCGTCGTCACTTGGAGAAGACTGCCTTGGTTTTGCTTTGTTTTAGCTGGCCATTGGCATACATCAAGAAGGAGGTTTGGACAGCTGTATATTGCTGCATTAAATGGCCTCCCATAGCTGAGGCACAAAAAGACAAAGCCTGCTTCATTCCAGCCACTCATCTAAAATTGTATTGACTTTACTTTTGCTGCTCTCCTCACCAGTTCAGAGTTCAAGGACTGAGTACCTTGAGTTCAGATAACAAGATATAACTACATGGAGGGAAACAAACAGAAAAGTTCCTGTTCTTCAAAGGCGAGCATTTTTCTGTGCTTGTTCCCCTGTTTTGTTTCGGGGTGTGAACAGTTTATTCTTCTCCTTTTGTTTTACCCTTCCTCCCAGCACCCCATCCTGCTTACCCTCTGCTGCGTGCACACCCTCTCTGAGCCGCCTCTCTGCCTTGCCTCGCTGAGAAGTGCAGACTCGGCAGGGACTGGTAACACTTTAACTCTTTGTCCTTTTCTCAGCTCTCCCAGCAAAGGTCAAAGCAAATGAGACTTGCAGCTGCACTTCAAACAGCCGCTATAGGAGGCAGGGGCATTGACCACAGACTGGTCACCCTCACCCACAATTGTTTTTTCCTTGGAGTACGTAAAGTGTGTGGCCAGGGTGAGGTGAAACTGTGCATAGGGTTTGGGTGACTGTATCTGCTCATTTCTCATTAAGAGGAAATGAAAGACTCGTGACTTTTGTTTGTACTGGCCATACCATGCAACCTCTACTGATAAACAGAAATAATTTAGGAGCTACTTCCTCAAATGCCTGAAATGTGGTCTTAATTTTGTCAGTGCAAAGCCAGCAAAAAGCTATTACAAACATGGAATCTCAGTTATGTGTCTTTGAAGTCACTTTGGAAAATTTGGCAATGTGCCCTGATACAGTTCTTTTCCCTAATAGCCATAGTTTTGCATTGTGTTGTGGAGCAACATGAGCTCCAATTTCAGTGACTTAGGGCAGAAATTGGTTTTATTTTTCTTGAGAACAATTCAGCCCTGCCATTTGCTTACTGCTGAGAGACAAACCTGCAGGGCCACCGTCAACATTAGCACATGCCCATGTGTGCCATGTCCAGGAAGAAGGCTCCCACTCTCCCTTCAAACGGCCCGCGGCGGCGTTTCGCAGGGCTGCGAGGGTGCGCGCCAGCGGGAGACTTGGCGCTGGTTGGCTTAGCGACATCAACGCTCGGCGCAAGGTTTACCTCTCGGCTTGGCACTCCAGGTCACGCTGGTGTCTCACCATGTGCTTACGCGCACATGGCAGCAGTGTTTACAAACATGACCCCAGAGCTCTTACAGGCAGTTATGAAAGAGCCAGCGAATGCCACATCGCGCGCGCCAGAGCGACCTAGGTCGCCAGCACCGGGAGCGAACAGTGAGGCGCTCATGCCAAACACAGGCTCTGAGAGCACATCAGATGTTCCAGGCAGATGATTTTGCTCCCAAACTGTTTTGAAATATCATTGCCACCATGAGAGAGTTTTCCGCCGTAAACTAAAAATAGCTACTATTAACTAGCAGGAGTTGCGGGTAAGTGATTCAGCAGCTCGAGCATAGAAGTGACTGTGTTCTTCGGCACCATGAGTCTATTTCTGCACTGAACTGACTCAGAAAGTACATAAAATTTTCAAAACTGGAAGGAACTGCGAAGCTGCCTTACTTTGGCTGAAAGAACAGGACACTGCATGATCGCGTGGTTCCTGACAGTTCCTTTTTTATAGCTTTAGTAACAACTTGCACTCGGACACTAATGAATGCTTTGTCGTCAGGATGTGATCGTCCATTTAGGAAAAAGATACCTTAGTGGTTTCAAATTAAACACCTACAAAACACAAATACCACTGTTTGGCTGACTTGGTTTTTTTGACATGGGCCTTCAGAACTAAAAAAGCATAGCTGAGATGTTCCTTTAGCAAACTAAGCATTATATGCTCAACAGGCAAATGTCCACATTCTATCTTCACATGTATATGTTTTTTAAATGGCTTTTGGACACAGTAGATATTTACTTAATTTAAAAAAAAAGAAAAGCATTTCTTCTGTAACCTTGGAGATCTTAAAAGAAGTTTCTATTGTGTGCCAAAGTACCCCGAAGCAGTTTCCTCCCTAGAAGTTAGCAGTTTATAATAAAATGCAGTTCAATGCCATTGCTGAATAAGACTTTTCTAAGTATAAACCTAGTCCATAGTCTTCATCTTTTCCAACCATACCCATGGCAGCTCTGCCTTAGAGTTGTCAAAGTTCCTGCAGAGCTTTTTCACTATGTAAGCAAAGTCAAATAAGAGTGGCTGACACATGTCCACTGGTCAGTAACTCATTTCAGGTAACATTTACAGGGCTGTAACCTGATAAGGTGAAGTGATCTACAGGTCAGCCCCTGACCCATCCCTGGGTTTGTCCATGCTCACAGCTGTTTTTAATCTTGCATTCAGAGTGTGAACAAATGGACTTAGTCCATTATTGATGTCTTCTGACTACTGAATGTTCATTACACTGTATATAATAATAGACCTAGAAATAAGAATGGAAGTACTGAAAATAGGTCACTGCTGTGTTCCTATTTTAAGAGGGTTTTGTAGCATTTCTCCTGCCTGAGGAAAGCAAATCTACCTTACTGTGAAACCTTACAAGTATGGGTAGACTTGAAGAAAGGAGATTTAGAGCCTTAGTATAAAATCATCCCTTAATGTATATAGCCTTTCTCTTGGGTACATCATTGTACATTTTCTGGAGTCTTTCTCCAGAAGCCCTGAAGCACTTTTTGTATTGTTCTGAATCATAATGTACTGAGGTTTACAGGACTGGATTATTAGTATTTATGAAGTCTGTGGGCTTTACCAGTACATTTAATATAACCAGTATAAGGTCTGTACAGATACGGATTCTGTCTGGTGCACCTTTGACTTTAAGAATCCTGTTATCATTGTCATTTATGATATTTTCTTACATTATAGGAAGAGCTTCTATTAGTCATGCAGTAAAGAGAATATGCATGAAGAAATGCTGCTTATGATGAAGATTTCATTCAATGCTTTTAGTTGGGGCAAGATGGAAGGGAACAGTGTAAGATTACCATTGTATGCTACAGGGTGAATACCACCATTGTGTCAGTTTAGATGAGTATCTCAAAATAAATACAGACTCTGTCATGGGTTTGTCCTCTAGGTAAAAAAGTTATGGAAATCTTGTTTAACAAGTTCAGCAAAAGGCACACCTAAAGTTTAATTATGTCTTCAGATGCATGAGTGCAATTCTTACTCAAGAGTTTTACCCAACTCCCAGAGAACAGACTCGGGACTTTTTATTTTTCTTACATATGCTGATCAATAGTCATGACAGTGCATAGTTTGGAGAAGAAAATCCCTTGGCATAACAAACAACTGTCCCCGGCCATAGCTTTCTCTGCCATGTGTGTGTGTGAGAGTGAGCAAGAGATTATTTACCAACTTAAAATTTTCTGCCAATCCCCCTCTTCCCTCACCCCTCTGAAAAGCCAAGCTACCAAGAAAAGCAGAGGAAGATGGACAAGAGATGAAACAGCACCTGTGGCATTTACCTGAGGGAGTTTTCATTGATGTCTCTTGGAGCTGAGAATCTTGGATGGGATTTGACACGTGCTACTAAAATTGACAACACTGAATGAGACAGTGGGAGCACTTCCTGACCTGGGAGGTAGACAGAGAGGGGTCACACTGTTCCTCTGTGTCTCTTACTCATTACTTTCTCAGCAGAAGATGGTTCCTTAACAGAACAACTGCTTATTCTTTCCATGCACAGAGAAGAAAACATACAGAACACCTGCAGGATAATGTGTTACATCATGTTAACAACTGCCTACAGTACTCAAAGGCAAGGTGGGAACGTGCAACAGGCCTGCAGAGTACTTGCTCAGCACAAATCACAGGCAGAAAATGTTTTCTATTAGTCTACTTAAAAACATAACAAGTCTTGTTAATTCAAGAGTCACAAGTACTCTTGAAGATGTGTGCAAAAGAGAACAAAAACAATGAAAAAACAAGGAGATTTTTACAGTACTGGGGAATGTATAGGGCAAAATGCCCAGAGATGTTCTTAGGAAAGTAAGAAAATCCCACCTTGTGAAGTAAGTTGAAAAAAAAAAAGGTTGTCTGACTCATCCCAGCAATAGCTCTTCTTCATGTTCACAGGATTAATCCGGTGAGGTGCTGAGGTTTCTTCCTATGTCTTCTAGTCCTACAAGAAACACTACTGTGCTTTGCCCACCAGCCTCATTTTGGCCATGGCCAACCTCCAAAGCTTCAAAATACAGTGAAACTTCCATTTCTAGTAATCAAGTTATACATCAGTGCAAGAAAACAGTCTCTGTTATTTAACAGTTATACATCAACGCAAGAAAACAGTCTCTGTTATTTAACAGGCAAGCTGCAGAAACACTCATCTATGAATTCAATAGAGATACAGCAAAATCAGGCCTTTTCTTCTACTCAGTATCCTGGCAGCCTTTTTTTCTCCTAAGTAGAGATACAGCAAAATCAGACCTTTTCTTCTACTCTGTATCCTGGCAGCCTTTTTTTCTCCTAATTATTTTTCCTTGCTGTAAGTCCATAAATGTGGAGAGCATGGTTGTCTCAAGCATGTCAAATACCATAAAACTCCATGCTCCATTGTAAAGTTTTGATGTGGAAAATTTGGGTTAGTTTAATTTTAAGGGGAAGAGTGGCCAGCATTTTTCCTTCGTGAGTCCCGCTATGACCTGTGCAAATTTGCTTGCACCCTCATCCAGGAAAATTCTCATCAGGATATACTAAATAACATTTCCATGTACCAGTGTGCAGTAGCGAGAAAGATGGACAAGTTTTTCCTAAAAGTTGTATGGAAGAGACCATTTATTCCATCATCTTCTCCCAACTCAGATAAATCATAACTGTCACTTTTGATGAATACTTGGATAATCTGCTCTAAAAGACCTCTGCAAGTGGAGATTCTGTACTCTTCCAAGTCTTCCTATTTTGCCTTTTGAACAGAGGTAACATTCCAGTTGAAGTCCTGCCAAGGCTTGAGAAGAAAGGTACCTTAATGCCTGTCAAAGCCACACAAAGAGGACTTACAGCCTGGGCAAAAAGTGCCTTTTTTTCTCAAAACGTTGACATAACTGTTCAGCTTGATGTTCATTGTAGCTCCAGGAACTCCTGTTTCTCATTCAGTGTTTGTGCTCACAATTGTCCCTGCCTTTTGAGACATTGCCCTTGGGTTACCAATGCAAGAAACCCCAGGAGAACTTAGAAAAAAAGACAAGTTGATGTCATCAAGGAGGAGGAATTGCAAACTGGGGGAATCTTAAAATAAGTAATTACACATTTTTGTGAGGGTCTGATGATCCATTAGACTGTGAATTTCTTGGGCAAGGACCATGTCAGTGTTACCTGGGCACACTGCCACTATTCCATGCATAACGCAAAGAGTTCTCTGCTGCAGAAGAAGAACTGAACAATGTAATGAACAGTGTAAGCCTAGGCAATTGCTCAGTGTGGCAGTAAAGAGAAGTGGGAAAAACAGTTGTAATGCAGTACTTAGTCTACTTAATAGTATGTATGGTTTTGTTAAGCTGTAGTGGATGAAGGTAGAAGAATGTTTCAGAGTATGCAAAACACTAGAAAATACTTCTCTTGAGCTATAGTGCCAGAGGTGTGTGGTTTGGCCATGGGAAGATCTGAATTCTCCTCCTCTTGTTCCAGTGAAATTTTCAGATGAAACTTGCAAATTATGAGTGTTCCCATGTATTCTGACCCCAAATACAATAGCCTGTGCTGGGTCAGGGCCTCAAAACGAGGGAGCAGGAAGTAGAGCACAGTGAAAAAAAACTGGGAGTGTGAGCTAGATACCATACACAAAAGGCAGAGAAGGGCTCTCAGAGGCTTACCTTTGGCCCTTTAGCATGGTTTGAAGTAAGAAGGTATTTGAAGAAGGTAGCAGCCAACATATTTCAAATTGCTGAAAGAAAAAAAACTCGATGGGTGTGCTTAATCCAAGGACCTTGCTGTCACAGCCTGTTAATGCAGGTTCTTTTGTAAGTAGCAGGCATTTCTGTGAATTAGGACCATATCTAGGCTTCTTAGGATACAGTCTGTAGGGGGGTTTAAGTCTCATAGTTTTGGCTGTAAGCTGGAGATTGTCTGAATGCATTACTGAGTGATTATACATTTCTCTGAGGCATTTGCCCTTTAGCAGACTGTGATGAAAACAGACAGTTGTTTGCTTCAGTGTGGCATTTCTCAGCTGCTGCTGGCCCTTTCCCTATGTGCTCCCTCCTCTAAAGACTTCACCACGGTATGTCTGAGAGTGCTACTACAAAAACAGGGTCAGAAAAATCTGTTATAAGAAACATATACAAACTGACCACCTTCCCCAAGAAGCTATTTTATTCTTTTGTGGTTTTCTGCAGCATCCCAGAAAGTTGTAGTTTATACCACCAGCAGCTGCTGCAGTCACTTGCACAGTTCTTTCTAAAGCAGTGGCACAAACTGTTAAATTATCTAGAAAGAGCAAACAAGTATTGGGTATTTTTCAAAGATTAGATTGAAGGAACAGGAAAAAGCTCTCTCCTGTAGTTCTCTGCTTTTTTTCCTAGTTTTAATATTTAATGAACATGTGATATTGTTTTAAGCTACTCCTGATGGTCTTGTGAGGTTAGTATTTAAAGCAGATGGCTGGAGTGCTTTAATAAAATGGTTACTATAGAAACACAGCCCTGTGAAAGCAATAGTTTCTGTAATGCATGGTTTCCTCACTAAACATTTTAAAGACTCCTGATCTACATGTAGCAGGCCCAGAGAGGACTAACCAAGAAATGGAAAAGAAAGATAGTATGCCTGTGTAGAGTATTTACTTCAGCTGGGATCCACTTAAACCTAGCTGGATATCTAACATTTTTGTGGCTTGCTAAAGAGCTGCTTGAAACAACATGAAACAGGAGAAGAGAGATAAGCAGAAATACTGATGTGGAGATGACTGTGGGCAGGAGACAGATCATTTCAGTTATCTTTTTTTTAGAAGGTGAGTTGGACTCAAACATTAATACAAACAAATTTAGAAGTGCAAAACACCCACAAACAGTTAGCTAATATTCCCAAATATTTACTTTGCAATCCTTGGGCTCTTTGTTTACTTCATTCTTGCATATCTAATGTTGCCTATTAACACACTTGTTGCTGCCTAATTCAAGAGGAAGGGCTGATCATGTACTTTCAGGGATTTGGGCTTTTTATTACTGCTTCTAGTTTTCTTTATTCTGTCAAAACTGTTTTAACCTGAAAGTATCTATATTCCTCAGCATGTGTGAAATAATTTTATAGACTATGATGCAGATTTTAGAAATCCTTTTGAAATGTTAATTATATATAAGAATTTGAGTTAGCACTAAATCTAGATATTCAGGGGGATAAATAGAAGTCTTTTTGGAGGGACTACTGGCTCTGCCGTGCAGAACTGGGCAGGAAAGTACTGCTTCATCTGCCAGTGTTTCTCCCTCCAGGGAATTGAGAAGTAGTTTTCAACAGTCACAGAGGACGAGTACACACAGTTACTGGTTGTAGAACTGTAGAAACTATAAAGTAAAGAAGGTTTCAAAGCAGCACTAACATGATGTAAAGATAGCACTTTCATAAAATCTGGACATCCTCCAGCAACTCACATCTTGCAGTATAGCCAGCAATGGTGCTGACCTCAACTAGGTTCAGGGGGAACTGGAAACAACCTGGGTATTTTCTTTGCTGCATCCTTTCTCTTGTTTCTTTCATTCTTCTAAACTCAGCAGGTGTTTGTGCTTGCATGGTTTTGCTTCCCTTTGCACTTTAAAACACCTAAATTGGGCAGGTCCAGTTGTGGGGTTTGCCTCTGTTATGAGGCTGCACACATCATCATTTAAATAGAAAGAAGGGGGAGGAAAAAGCTGTGAGAAACACTCAGCTAATAGGGTTTTCCTCTACCCCAAGACTTGGTTTCTTTCAGCGGTTCCTGTTGCTGTGTGGTCATATCTGATTCCTTTACGGGCTTTTTCTGTGACTTAAAACTTTCAGAAAAGGAAAACCACATATGATCTAAAATGCCTCCCACCTTTCTGCTTTGTTACTATGGCCCTCACCACTGTTAGCCTCTACACACCAAAGTGCATCTTACCTACTTTGCACTGTCCCTTAGTTTCTCTCCTTGGTAACATTCAAATATTAAATACCTCATCTCACTTGTGAGACTTAGCCTGCCTCAGTCCTCATTGTATTTCTCTCACGTCTGTCAAGTATTACTGTGAGCAGCACTGCCCACAGCTTTGCAAGCTTAGCAAGTGTAGAAGTCAGAGGTATTCCCTGTCCTGCTTTACATACTGTCTGCTTTGGTTTAGATGTATTTATAGTGCAGTAGTAGAGCTATAGACAGATATTCTGAAACAAGTATCAAGCCCTTATTCATGACAGTCACTGTTTTATATAGTTCTTCAGTACAGCATTCACGCTCCGTGGAGGAGGAAGCTCACCCTCAGACTTACTCCACATGCTCTTACATGTATACTAAACACACAGGCACAGCACACAAAATCAGATGTCCCTGTCTCTATTTTCATAACAGGAATATTTTTAGGCATGACAGATATTATGAAGGAACTCTGCCCAGCTGCACTCAGGATGGATGGGTCAGACTATTTTAGGTTATTACATAGCAGTTCTTAAAAAAGATAGCTTTGTAACATGCAGGCAAAAGCTTAGCAGGGAAATCTGTCCCTCAGACCCCAGCAAAAGGAGCCCTAGGGGAATGGGTAGCCCTGTGGTCACTGTCCATTTAGCCCTGGACCCACTTGGTGGCCTTGGGACGGCTTGTTTGATGCATGAACACCTGCTTCCAGTCCTAGCCTTTGACTGCTGCTCCATGTAGGATTGTAGTCCCTGCACTGAAAAGTTGTTTTCCCCTTTTCCCTTCATTAACAATTACATGACCATGAGCACTTTTCCATAGTGGTAATTAGTTAATCTCACAAATAATGTCATTGACCAGTGCGATCACATGTGAGATCTTAGAAGCATCTGTGTAAGAAACTCACAATGTAGCCCTTTGGGAAGAAGCAGACAACAGTGAGGGGAATCAAAAGCACATTACATACCCTTACAGTGTCTAACAGGAGGCCCCTGCTCAGTGGAGGCCTGAAGACATTGCTCTGGTACATAAATAGCACATAAATATTTCTTCTGTATATTCTGTTGTTTGTATGTGCAGATACTGGGTAGAGGTGCAAAGTTCGGGACTGCACCTGGTGAGACAGTGTAAAGTTGAGAAAATCCTTGCAGCCCAGACTTTAAAATTCTGCTTTTATGGAAGAATATAGAAGTTGGAGGAGGCAGGAAGCTCTTTGTAAGAAGATAATAGTAGGAAAAACACCAAACCCAGGCTTAGCATGGCTTGCAATAGGGACATTTTGCCACTTCTCTGTGGTGGCAATGGCTTATCATTCACATGTGCAGAAGTAGAAAAAATTTCTGGTGATCACAGCCTCTAGGAGGTTATCTCATAGCACTGTGTTAGACCTAAAGGGCTGGAAATCTTTTACATTGATGCAGTCATAATTACATGTGATCCCATTGCTGACAGCAGAGCTATTTGTGGAATCAACTCATCACCGGTATGAGTAAGGGGCTCACAAGTCAGCCAGAAGTTACTGTGGGAAAACCTCTGTGGGTTAAACTGAAAGCTGTTTAGAAATGTTGATATTTAAATGGCAGACACAGTAGCTTAAGAACATGGGGAATAAGCAACACTGCTTCTAACATTTCCTGGCATATGACAGTTTTGATAAGGGGATTACTCTAAACAAAATTCTCAGTCTCATGTATGTTCATAGCTTTAATTAGACCAAGCGTAGATGGAAATTTACAGTCTGCTTAACCTTCTATTTAAATCTCTCTGATATGTTCCCTTTGCACACCTGTCTGAAATAAAGTGTGAGTGGAAAGAATAAGCTCGTGGTGCTCTTTCAGGCTTTCACTGTACAAGATAGGTGGCTGTGTCTGTGTAGTTGCCTTAGTATTTTGAGTCTTTTTTTACTAGACAACTGAAGTCTGTCTGTGGAGGATTGTTAGTGGGTGCTGCAGGAAACTGCAAGGAGGGGGCTGCAAGAGGATACTGTAACCTAAGTAGCATGAAGACTCTCCACTAGCTAAATCTCATAAATTGCCATGATAATGTGCAACTAATACATAATCCTGTCCCAGTTCTGTCTGTAAATTACATTTTTTTCAGTATAACTACACTGTTCACTCTTCTGAAACCACAAATTTGAATGTTACAAGCTAAGGGGGTTACTGCTGATAAGCAAGACCTACCCTTAGAGGTGGAAGTGTGAATATCTGGTCTCTAAATGTGATTTCATGTTAACTTCTCAATATATTCTGTGTTTGGTAAAGGGGAGGTCTTAAGTTTGCTTAGTTTTGAAAAAGCTGTATGCAAGGGGCTACAAAATAAAAAAATTCACCATTGTGTGGTAAAACTAAAGGCCTAAAGTGGCAGCTGACAAATTACAGCATCACAAGGATCACACAGCTGTACCCACCACACCTATCAGCCTGACTGAGGAGACCACAACCATGAGCTATGTTCTAAATCACTGGCTTTGCATATGTGCTCACACTCTTTGTATACAAAAATTCTCAAAAGACATTCTCACAAGATGTAACCACATGAGAAGACTTGATTTATAAAAAAAAATAAAATAAAATTATGCTCCTTAAACGTCCCCGCTGCACTGCCATTACAATGGTGCTTTTTTGAACTTAATCCTAAATCCACTGAAGTGACTGAAACAAAGCTGATTTCAGTGTTCTTGGGATCAAATCGTTAAGTTTGATTAAGCAAATGGTGCCCAAGTGCCCAAGTGTAAGGATATGAAGAACTGCATTGATTTTTCATTAGAAAGCTCTCATTAAAGTCCCACCTGAGTTGTGTTTCTAATGAGCCCACTGACCTGTGGGATCAAAGTCTCTGATGATGTATATTTTAGCAGTAAGCTTGCCTGGACACTGAGTATTCTGTTTTTCTTCCTGC
>NW_008680507.1:20886-36309 GCF_000695815.1 Acanthisitta chloris
ATTTACTCTGTTCTTTTCCTATCAGTACGTGCCACTGTACTGTACATTGTGCAGTTGCATTACCATTTATCTGATGGAGCTGAAAGCCTAGATCTTTCTCTGTAACTTTTGTGAGCCAAACTTTAAAAGCTTCTCCTTCTCCTCCCCCTCCCAGATCCCTTCAGGGAAGAAGCAATATGAACAAGAACACGCACAGATCTCAAGAATACAAATTATGTTCTGAAGAGAAAGTTGGCTCATGCATGTCAATTACTTGTTGTAAAGAGTAAAACATTCACCTATAGTTAACCTTTAGAGGGAATGGAAAACATAAAGTTACTACTTGCTATATGCCTTTTACTGAAGTGGCAACTGGCAGGATGAACTGTGGAGGGGAAAAAAGGTTGCTCTAGAGGATTCTGGGAGAGTAATTTTGAGCCATCAGAGAGAAAGTCTCACAGCAAAGGACAAAATTGATTTGTTGCCAGGGTGTGTGACATGAGAAGAAGAGACATGCTCAGCAGTGGTGCTTAATTGCCCTTTTTATACTCACTGCACTGTCTGTAGTCAGGGGGAAAAAAAAAAGCCCAATCCTGAGTCAACTAATGCAAATGCAGAGGAATTTGGCCTGCCTGATGCAATGGCCCTGCTTAAGCTCTTTGCTTATGTGTGTTAACAAAACCCCTGTGGTTTTGTCACTAGGAGATGTGCCATGAATTATTTACCCCTAAGAATGCTTGTTTCTGGCCTATCTATTAGTATGGGCCCTTTCAAAATGCTTTTGCTTTTTCATTTTTACCCTCTATTGTGTGTTCTCAGAGCAGGAATATCTTCAGGGGAAGACTGCATTGGCCTGTAAATCTGTCACTGTCTTTAGATAGGTGTAGCATACTCCATGACTTATCAATGTAAACATCTGGGAAAGTAATAATTAGGAGGGCAGTGGGAATAGAAATTGCCTGGCCAGTAGTAAAAGCATCACAGCTGATGGACAAGGTAGTGAAACATGTTGCCAGCAGAAACCAGATAAACATTTTCTGTGAAGATGAAAAAATACATTTAGAGTAGGTAAGTTCGAAAATTTTGTTGTCCAATATTAGTGAGAAACTGGACCTCACTCAGTTCTCCCCTTGCCTTGAACCTGTGCTGCTCCACAGTGCTAGGGAGGACTCACACCCTTCACATGAAGTCTTGTGCTGTAGACCTCTTCCTGCCTAGCAAGGACCAAAACATCCACTACAGCTGAGTGGATAAAATGAACTTCTTAGGGCACACCAGAAGCTACAAATGAATACTGATATAAACTTAATAGAAATATTTCTTTGGGATCTCTCTGGTGTCTGCATATGGGTATAAAGTCTGGCTTAATAAGAGAAACCAAAGGCTTCTCTGTTCACAGTTCAGACCCAAGTGGAGAGTTGATGTTTGAGGTAATTTAGTAGTCTAGATCCTGATCTGATGATGTGTACCTCAAATGGCACGAGAAGTAGTTCAGTCCTACACTTGCTCCAGACACTCACATTCCTGACAGAGAGAGGCTGGTGCATAACTGTAATACTACCCGTGGTGAGGGTCAGGTGATGGGGTTGTGGCTGGGATTGCTCTGGTCTTTATATTACTCTTGACTTATGGTCACCTTCTGGAGGTGAAAACAGCACTTGAGCCAGGCATCCAGCTAGACCATTGGGACAGCATGGGGTGCAGGAACTACAGGAAGTTATTCCTGGTTTGTTTGGTGTGGAAGATGTTAACAAGGGCATTTCCCTCTCGGGGAGATGGGTACTTGCAATAGAATGTTATTTTTAGTCACTCTGTGCTCCAGGAGTTGATACATAGAGCCCTGACCTGTCTGCTGGTAACACATTACCTCATTTGCAGCTCCACTGTTGATGTGTGCTCCACTATGTCCTTGCTTGAACCTGGCAGTCACTGTGGTACAGTTGTCATGGCATTGTTTGAAGGATTAAACTGCAGCAATAAGGTTGCTACCTTTCAGACCGACACAGAAACCTCAAACGAACTCTCGGTAGCAGTGTATCTGAACAGTAATGCATGAGAGGACAGGCTAACATCTATGTTACACCAGAAATGCCTGAAATGCTACCATTTTACAGCAGCTCAGCTAACACAGTCTCATTGTGCTAATGCCATTGCTCAGACCTTGAGCCAAAAAGCCAGTATGGCTCTGCTGAAATCAGTGGAGCTACCCTGATCTACAGCAGTGTGACATCTGCCCTCATCTCCCCTATTTCTTGCAAAATTACCAGATTCTTTTGCCAAAGCAAACAGAGCTTCTTCAGCAAGTTCAGCCTCCTTACAAAGTCTGTCATGAATGGCCAGCAACTACCCAACAGACTCCCTTCCTCCTCTCTGCCAGGTTTTCACTGCTGCCAGCACAGTGCCACATCCATCTGGACAGCCAGACAGTCCCTCCCTTTGGAGGCAGCGGGGTTGCCTCTCCATGAGCTGGCGCGGGGATGGCATGGCGCGGTGCCGATCGGCTGGACGCCTTCGGTTGGGAGTCCGCGCGTCACCTCTGGGGCACGCTCAACATCCCTTGGCGCCAGGCCCATGGCCTGCAATCCCCAGTCAATGCTCAAACTAGGTTTGTCGCCCAGCTGACAGTGTGCTGACCTTACTCCGTGACACAGATTTGGTTCCACGGCTCACAGAACAGATATCGTATAAGCCATTTGATCATTTCAAATGGGGAGCTCATAGCAGCTATTATGAACTAACTAGACAGGTAAATTCATCCTCACATGTATTTTTGCCTGTGTAGTCACTAGAGACCTTTTCTCTCCTCACATCCGCCACTATTACTATTTGCTCACACCACACTAGCTCTAGAAGGATGTAAGAGCAACAATCGCCGTTCACAGAAGGCTGAACCTCACATTTTTGTTAGTGGTTTGGCTTTAAAAGGAAGAAAACAGAAAGTCTTATTTTTATCTCCTTTCTTGCCTATATAAACTTTCTTTCACCTCTTGATTGCTCTGTTCACTTTCTGCAAGCTGAAAAACATCCCTGCTTTATTTCGAAACTTGCTTTTGCAAGCTTTTTGTTCCACTATCCAGAACCTCTTTTTTCATATCTAGCCTTCTCCATTTCACATTCTCACTCATGTATTCTTGCCCTCCTTTAAGATCCTTCTGTTGATCTCACTGCTTTTTTTTCCCAAAGGCTGGACATCTGATTAATCTAACCAAAGTCTACATCTGTATCTGGATACACACAGCACTTGCCTTTCTCCATTCTCGGCAGCCTGCTTGCTCCCAAAGCACCTACACATTTTCTGCTTGTGTGACTATCCCTTCATATCCTTCAAACTGCTCTCTTCAGTTCCCACCACTGAACTTTGCAGCCATCTTCAGCTGTTTCCAAAACAGTTCCCTTCCTAAATTATAAATGACGAGGAGACTTCTAACACATTCCCAGCTTCCTGTCCCTTTTGGTTCTGAGGCTCTCCAGCCTTTCACGTGCATGTCACTGTAATGTGTGTGAAATGTTCTCTGGGAAAACTTGTTGATTGGCACAAAATTCCTACCCTGCAGTTGCATGACTTAGCATGCAATAAAACAACACAGAATCTTTCTTAACTGCCCCACCTCTCTGCCCTACCCCTTCCTGAAGCATTGATTGCTCTGGGCTTCATGTCTGATTTACTTTCCCCAAAACATCAGTTACCACTTTTCACTCCACAGAAGACAAGAAAGCTGTCAATCCAAAGTACTGTCCTCTAGCCAGTCCCAAATTACAGTAAGTCTGTTGTTTGAAAAAGGCTTACTTGTTTTTACTCTCACCTTCTCACCTCTCTCTGTGAACACAAACAGGGAGTGTCTTCCATGAACCTGTTCCACTCGCCTCTGGAGGAGCTCCTCACATAATCCCTGCTGGGGATTGCAGGGTCCAGGAGTCAACTTCTGTCCAGGCTTGTTTAAAAATTACCCTGCTCTGTTGTCTCCTCTCCATTCCTGTTCTTACAGATAGTGTTCCCTGGTGTCCTCTGACTTGTGGTTAAGATGGTGTGTCTGACAGCTTTCTGCTCTTTGGTTTGGACATATTTCCCTTACCCATGAATGCCAGTGACCATTCTGCTCACTGCCACAGGCTACTGCAGTTATACACTCCTCTTGTGATTAGAAAAATATGTATCAAGCTGGTTTCCCAGCTAAATGAACAATATGGGATGATACTGTGCATATGCACCTGCCCACCCCCCACAAAATGAGTCTGATTCAGCTGCTTTCAGCCATGTGTGACAGATTTAGTGCTCCAGCTGTTGTGGAGAGCAGGAGTCGGGTAAAGAAAAAAGCCCTGTACACATCCCAGTGAGGTGAACAACAAATGCATAACTTCACATGTTAGTAAACGTCAGAGAACCCTCATGGGAGAGAGCCCTTAAACATATTCCAGCCATGGGAAAAGCGTCCCATGAAGCAGGAGTTTCACTGCTGAAACTTTCAGTCACCCAAGAAAAGCAAACCCATGGGAGTCTCAGGCTTCCTGAGGCTTGCTGCTCCTGAAACTACCTGTTTGGAAAGTTTGACATGGGTCCCAAATCAGGAATACTTCCCACTCCAGTCAGCCTGTTGGGGTTATTGATCTACTGATCCTCATGTCATAGCATTTCTCCAGCAATGAGGGTTTTGTATAACTTGCTCACTGCAGGATAATGTATTCCAGTGGGATAGAGGTACAGCTTTACAGGATCCTAATAATGGTATTTATTCAGTAGAAACTGCAAGACAAACTGGGAGGTTTTAAGGAAGTGTCAAGACTACACACACTATACTGAAATAACTACCATAAAAGGGAAGAAAAATTTCTTTTACATGGTGCTAAAATGATTTAGAATAACCTAAGCAAGGCTAGAGGGAGGAAGGAAAGCACATGGCTGAAAACAGCCAGGAATATTCTGGCTTGCGCAGAGTGTCGTGCTCACTGATACAGTTATTCACATTTCTATTTATACCTCTGCGTAATCCCAAGAGTGTCAAGGTGTTCTGTATAGTTTATGTAAATAAAAACCCAACATGTAAAGATCACTCCTTTCAGTTCCTGCCCTTTCCTTGCTCTGAACAAAAATGTTGTTAACTATTTCAGAGGAAGACACATGTTTGTGCCTGTAAGTCAAGCTACTTTGTTTTTCTGTGTTGAGGGTTTGTTGCTAGCATAAAGGGAAGGTGGTTTTACATATGGAAACAAGAGCCCTACTTCCTGCAGCATTTAGGTTTTCCTTGTAACAAAGTTCATTTACCTCCTTAGCAAGGTCCAGTATCACAACTCAGAGTAGAATTGCTACTGCACTTTTCTTTTTCTGCATAACAGTGAGCTGAACTTCATAAGGCTGATCCTGGCAACTGTCCACATATTGGCAGGATCTCATGGAGATCAGCAGCAGTTCCACAAACTACATATGGGACTGCTAATGGAATGCCACAGGCTGGTGTTTGGGAGAGCAGGCTACCTAAACACCAGCAGCACACAGTACAGCTCAGGTACCCGGTGGAGGATTTGTGTTCACAAGCATCTGACCTGCGTGCTCTGTGGTCCCTGAACTTACACACCCTGACTTCTGCTAAAACAGACCTTAAGGACTATCTCTCCAGAGGCTTTAGATGTTTAGAGAGTCAGATTGGTACTTCTGGAATTCCACAAATTTTCTAATTAAGTTTGTAAATCCCCATGCGGTGCTCATCTGCATGTCTATGTGCTTAAACACCACTGCACATTTTGGCCCATGTTTTGCTTTTTCTTCAGCCTCAAAGTCAAGTTTTTTTGACTGCCACACTGTCATCCCTTCCTAGCCTCCTCAGGAATAAGTACGGCTTCCCCTCCATGTCCCTGCACCTTGCAGGCACTCGCCCAGCAGCCTGGCTGCACATGGAGTGGAGAGCTGCTTCCTCAGCATGTTCCTATCGGGCAGCTGGCTCAGACCCAGCCAGGAGGCTGCCTCCAAAGCACGTGGATGCACATGCAGCCTTTCCAGCACACCAAAGCTGTTCCTCTCCAAGTCTAGAGATCAAGGTCCTCCCACAGAGCCAACTCCTTTCTCCCTTAGGGATTTGTTCATTCTGCCTACAGGAAAACCCTTATGCGCTTGAAAGTTTCACAGCAATTATTCCCAAGTTTAGACAACAATGAACACACATACAGTGGAGTAACAGTGAAAGCAGTTCCTCAGTTTCATGCACGCACAGAGCTGATGTTAGTCATGCACAGCAGCTTGATAAAAATCCAGCCAGTGGCTTCACCATCTGCAATCAAGGTGGAAATCGCTTTTAGCAGTCACCTCACCACTGTGTTCTCCTGCATTTGCTGGTTTTTCCCATTACACAACCCAGTTAGCTATTTCTCCTGAATTAAAGTTGCTCCCATTCCTTGCATGTTTCCATGATTACACCATGATTATCTATGATGTAATTAAGAGCTCTGCCCATTTGGCATCATGCATGCTTTTTGGAGTAACACGAGCACTCTGCACTCCTACTTGGTTCCTCTGGTTTCCAAGCAAGGCCATGGGAGGACAGATGCTCAGCTGAGTGGCAGAACCTGAAGGGTTTTCTCACTGAGACCTAACTTTCCTGGCTTCATGGAAAATCTGTTTATTCTCCTTTCGAATACCCTGAATACCTTTGGGACAACAGAAACAGAATTCCTATGCTTAAACATATTTCCTCTTTTTTTCACTATAATTAGGAGTTGCCTGGAATGACTCACTTTTCCGCATACACCCACTCTTGCACTACTTCCTCCTGGATTGTACCTTCCCAGCAATGCAGGCAGCCATCAGGGTGTGGGAGAAGAAAGGGACAAAACCCCTTGGTATTTTCTTCAGACAAAACTGTTCCTGAAGTGTTCTTTCCTTAGTGTGCTTGTTATTGTTGTCCATAAAATAATGAAAGGAAAAACGTGCCTATGTTAACTTGTCAAGGGAAGGAAGCAGGGCAAGAGGATTGTTTTTAATTAGTCATGTTGTGAACATTTGTGCTAGGATGGAGTCTGCTGCCAAACAGCATCTCAATTAGCGTGTCCCTGTGGGCAGACCTTGCTTGGCCTGAGCTGTGGCTTACACAGGTGCCAGAGAGAGAGAAGATGCAGAAAGGATTTGTTCACTTTTTTTATTGCCCCCCAGCCCCTTCCTTTTTTGTGTTGCTAGGAGAGGAGACTGGTACAGTGGGTGCTGTCTAACTGGGAGCAATGACCCAATTAAATAAACCTGGCTTGGCTTGGCTTCTGTGGGATTGGAGTGGGGCAGTGCAGAAGAGTAGGCTGGGACTCCACCAGGCACGGAGCGAGAAGCTGTTAGTGCTGTGTTAGGGAAGAGGGGAAAGATGAAGCAGCAAGACAAGGATGAAGAAGGATCTGAGAAAATAAAAGTACACTGAGCAAACCCAGAGAGTTTTTGTCACTGGTTGGTATTTCTTTGCAAAGACCACTGTATTTGTCAAGTTCTCAAACCTGGAGGGGTTATCGGTAAGGGAGTAGCAGAGAATTGTAGGAAAGAAATGGTTTTTTCTTCAGAAAAAAATTAATGAAGAGTATTTTTTCCTGGTGAAAACAAGGTGTGCATCCATGCTTCAAAAAACACAGGATATTTTAGCACGGGGATATGTTATAGGTTTTGGCATTTTTGTCACACAGCAGAACAGTGTTTTGCATCACTGAAACTCCCTGAGGAGTGCAGTAGCATTTCTCAGCATGTTAATTGTCACGCAGTGCAGCGGGTAGCTTTTGCTGAGGAGAGGGGGTGGCAGTGAAGAGATTAAAATGATGATTCAATCAGGAGACTCTCAGAAATCTGCCTAGTGACAATTTTTTTTTTAAGGCTCAGGCTCTGTGGCATAGTTACAAAGGAGGAGTCTTAATTAAAATTAGCAGGCAGATGAAGCGTTTGAATGGGCATCTTTCAATTCTTTTTCCCTTTCAGCTCACAGTAAACCCTCTTCTTTTCTGTCTTTTCTCACAACAGCTTAAGTTTGCTTCAACAGTTTTGCTTGTCCATTTTCTTTCCATCACAAAAAAAATCCCTTAAATTGTACTCTCTCTAGAATGCAATGCAAATAACTTGCATTTCTATGATTCCTTTCAGCCAGCAACAATTTAGAGGCAGTTTTGCTTCTTATCAGCCTGTGAGTTAGTCTGTATATCACTCACTATCCCCTGTTACAGCTTGTGAAACAGGCACAGAAATTAACTTAGGGTCTGCATCTCAATTAGCTTTTCCTGGGTGTCCATAACAGAGGTTACATGTGGTTTATTTGCAAGTTTATCAGATCAGAACAGAAATGTTGTTCAGCTCTGGCTCCAGCTGCTTCTGTTTCTCACACCTGTTGACAGTTAGGGATAAAATTTTATGCACTAGGACAGGCAAGCAAAAACTCCAAACTGTTAAGATCTTAAAGCTAAAATAAGCCCTTGAGCATTCATGTGTATATATATACACACATATATATATTTATAAAGAATGATTTCACTATTACTAGCAAAAATCATGTCATACTGCATTAATTCAGACATAGGTGTTATAAATGAGGATAATCAACAATTTAATTTGTGCCTTCTGTTTCACTAGCCATTAGTCATGCAGGAAAGCAGGCAAAGCTCCATTGCCTGCTTTCACCAGAGAAAGGAAAACCCAAACCCATTTCATATGTACCGTGTCACTTCCTTAAAGCAAATTTTCCTGACAGAGCAGATGGCAAAGCAAGCATGTACTCTTGAGTAAGTGACAACATTTTAAGAACAGAAAAATGAAATGCATTTTTTTGATTATCAGCATCATATGGTTCAACAGAGCACAAAGCCAGGTAACTTGGCTTTTAAGTTTGTTACATTCCTAGATTTTGGAACAGCTTTCAGCTCAGCAAATTGCCATGTGTGTACTTTGCCAGGCAGAGCAAGCCAGCTCGCTGTGTTTCTTGCTAGGGTTTGGAATTAAAATGTAGATTCAAAGCAGATGGGGATGTTTCTGCAGCAGCTGAATAGAAACACACAGAAAATGAGAAAACTTGCTCCTCCATCCCCTCCCCCTTCCAAACAAAGTCAGCTGTCATCTCGTTCTGACAAAGGCCTATTCTTCTGCAGACCACATAAAATTATCTATCTGGTGAGGACCTGAATTTATGTACTGTGGGGGCCCTTTGTGAAGTGCCGGCGAGCCCTTGGGCCAGCAGCACCACACTGCTCGCAGTGCTGCCTTACACAGGAGCAGAGCAACCTCTGTTCAGGAACTCTTTCAACCCCTGTTTTACATACAAAGGGAGGGGGAAAAAACCCAACAAGAGCCAAAATCAGTGAAACAGAAAATTACTTCCTAGATGGCTGGTACCTCATCGGCATTCAATCTAACCTGCTCTGTTTTGGAGCAGCACAACAAAGCATCCTCCTGGATTCGAGGTTAGTAAGTGCAGACAGCTGGTCTCCCTCTGGATCTCTCCCCTACACTGACCTTGCACAGGGAATCCCGCCCTCCTTTATCCTTAGATAAACTCCCATCATCCCTGAAACTGGAATAACTGTGCCATCTCACAGTCACATTGCTTCTGCATCTGTCATGCATCGTTGTGAACCACCTTTGTTTTCAGCAGAGAGTTTCAAGTCATTACCTGCCTAAAACAGGATTCATTCAATGTGTTAGCGACTCTGAGGATTTCTTTAACCCAGGCACAGGGAGATTTCTTGTATTTGCATTTTTCTTCTCTATTAACATCTTATTTCATCAGATGATTAAAAAACCCCAAACAAACAAAAAACCCACATCCCACCCCTTCTTTCTCTAGAAAGTCAGGAGTTTCAAGTCTGAATGCTGATCTCTGCCATTCTGCCTTTGGTGGGTGCATTTTCCTTCTACAAACTTTGGATCTCCCCTGCACTCTTGCCATTTCTTAAGTTTTTTTCCAGTGTAATTGTTTTCAGCTGTGATACTATGTATTTTTTTCCTTCCCCTGGGCAAAATATCCCTCCCCAGCAGTTGCTGTCTGTTCTTTCCCTCCCTCCTTAAATAGTAATTTACCTTTTACAAAAACACAACTGCCTCTCCCTGTGATACTGTCCTTATCTCCTCCATGCACAGCAAAAACAAAAATTTCTAGTTCTTGTGAAAACACCCATAAGATCAAGGAGAGAAGAGGTCAGCTTTACAAGGATTATGCATTTTGGTAACTCCTGCTCCTATCTAGAAAGATTCTTATTTCATGTCTGAACTACAGAACTAGAACTTTTACCCTTGCGAAAACAATGATCTTGCTACACCACTTCTATCACCTCCTACAAAGTGAAGATACTACTCTTCATTATGATAAAGGCTTGTTTTTCTGAACTGCTAAAATGCCATTTAAAGCTAAGAAATAATCCATTTCCCTCACCCCTAAAGATGACCAAGAAAAATCTTAGCTCTGTTTTAAAATTGGAAGGAATAAAATAAAAAGGAATACAGAACGTTTTCTGTAGGACAAGAAGTGTAAGCATGAGGTTTGCCTAGATTTTCTTTCTTCCTCAGCAGCTCTCAAATACAACTAATGGTGAAATGAAAACAATAAAAGCAACCAGCTGTGAGGACTGTAGAACCGAGGAAGGAAAAATTTCTGCTCATCCATTACTGATTCAGTTTCCTGCTGTAAAGCATTTTGCAATTCTGCTTGTAAGATAGACACAGATCATGGACTTTGGGGTCTGAATATACATACCTTTCTGGTATGGGAAATCTTTCAGGAATATCCCTCTTATCTAAGACCTTGTGCTGTTATTTTGACTCTCCTGGGATTCAGTTCAAATGCTCAGATGCTAAATTGTCAAGAGCAGAAACGCAGCAACACAGATGAGCAGGATTTCAGAATACACACTCAGAAGCAACATCGTGCAGGGCAGGAAACTAATGCAACTATTTTGTTGCATTTTAAAATCACCCAAGATTTTAAGTGAGGAAGCACAGTTTCTCATTTGTCTCCTGGGGTGACTTAACTAAGCTTCTGGGGTGACTTAGCTAAGCTTTGTGTCATGACTAAGAGATAACAAGTGAGAGAACTGTGTAAATCTTCCCAGCAGATGATCTATTTGACAGCATAACTTTGTCAAATGCACTGTCTAACTATAACATTGAAAGGGAAAGCTGATGATCTTTGCTCTTTGGAGGTGTCAAGTACTTAATATTACCTGTCTTCTTCATTCAGAGATTGTAAACCTATTTTTCCCTTTAAGAAAAGAAATAATGAGAATGAGATGAGAAGATGAGAAATACAGAAACTAGACTTCAAAATAAAGTGGGTTTTGTTATTTTTTAAAAAGGCTTACAGAAGAGCTTCCCTTCAAGCAAAAATACAAAGAATGCAAGTAAACATTGTCAAGCTATGAAAAACTCAGTATTACAAAAGAAGAGCAGTGTAGGAGTTACTGGGGCATGACCAATATAAAAAATGCCACCAATGACAACTTTTCCTGTGGGTTTCCCAGCCACATCAGTCTGGGATGCAGTGGCAGTCTGGCCACTCTGCATCCTTCAGGGAGAGTTACTGCTCAGCAAAACGTGCACTAGTTACTGTTCTCATGTCTTCACATGTGAAATGCACATCTGCTCCTAAAAGGTAATGTTGTCAGTACTCGTCCTAATTAATGTAGTTCTTTATATTATAAATACATTTCTGTACCTTTAACAGAAAGAAGCAACAGTGATACTTGTAGCACTTACAAAATGTGTTTCCTACATGTTGTACATCATTACATATTGGCTACTGTACTTCCCTGTGAGTCTGTATCTGCGGTTGTGACCTGTAGAAGCAAAATAACTGGCAAAGGCTACTGCCCTGTTCCAGCTGGAATGTAATTGAAGGCTAAGCGGTGTCACAGACAAGCCCCAGTGTCATTCAGTGACCCACTGCTTGCTGCAGGAACTAGGAGGGCTCTCCAGAGACAGCCTCAAAGGAGTGCTTTTATAAATCCCACAGCTGGGATCTCGAGTCAAGTGAGTATGTCTGCTGGAACCAGGCTAGATGAGAGGAGAGAATTTCAAGTCAGCAGAATCAGGGAAGCATGTGGAACCACTCTGCTGCATTGGGAGGTACTGAGGGTTCATGTGGGCAAGTTGCTATAAAGACTGATTTGAATCAAAGTTATTTCAGTTACTTAGGAATAAGTGCCGTAATTGCAAAGAGTGAGCTTGAACTTTCAGTTAAGAACTCAGTTCAAACTATGCAGTAGGTTCCTAGCTGACCTGATCAAGGAAGAAACCTTCTGTAATAAACACCCCACAAAGGTCACTGCCTGCCAATCCCAGGGTGCACAGGGTAATCCCAGCAGGTGCCACAGGAGTATCCCAGCAAGGGGAGCTCTGAAGACCTTGTCAGTTGGCAGTCCATGGTAATTTCATTTCCATAAACTACTGTCACTCTTTGTACTCATCAAATTTTTTAGCTCTAGTCTCCAGCTGCTGCACTGCCTTCCTCCAGCTTCAACTTCCTGCAGTTCTCTGGAGCACATTCCCTCAACCCCATCCACTTCATCTTGTTAATCTTGTCATGGAAAATCTCTCTCAAAACCTCTCTCTCTCTCTTCCTTGTTGCTATCTGAAGTACACCATCTTTCCTCCAACACAAATACAATCTGAGACAACAGAGGGAGGGTTATTACTGCTGACTGAATATTTTAATCTTTTATAGCAATTTCCTTTGTAATTGTGGTCAAGCTTTTCAGTATTCTGTAGATGCAGGCTCTCCCCAACTGGTCTCTTGTAACGGGGACTGCAAATTCTTGAGCTTTGTGCTTCCCTCCTCACAATTTAGAGCAGCAGCAATGCTTACTAGCATCTAGTTCTTCCCATAGTGGCCTGTTTGATCAAGCTGGGATTTAAAACGGAACAACAAAGAAGCATTTTCTGTATCATGGAGGTTTGATTCATTTGGAAGGCTGTGTACATTGTTAGAAAGTAGTTTCTGAGCCATCAGCCCAAAATACCAGACTGGTTTTAGCATAATCTCAAGATCTTTTATCTTAATTCATTCGCAGCAGCACTACTAGAGTTAAAACGTGTTCTGTTTTAGCTCTAACATCTCTTTTGCTGGTTTCCGAGTATCTTGTTTTACAATAGCCTCCTTGAGGCAATAGAGTCCAGAACAAAATTTAATCTTCAGAGAGTATAACAAAAGAAATCAGCCTTAGTTACCAAAAGATCATTAAATAGTACCAGCTGTTTTTAAGACATTGAATTTTTTCAATGAAGCCAGAAAAACTGAGGCATAGACTAAGACTTTTATGCTGCTTGGTTATATTGCACTGTATGAGAAAACTTCTGACAACTCTGAAGACCTCTCTGCCTCCACACCTTCAGGAACAAGGGCTGGGGCAGGTTGGGGGAGCTCAGGAGCCGCTGGGATCCCCATCAGTTTCCAGGGTGGGACTGGGGCCCTGGAGGATGGTGCTGACACACACCCGGTCCCCACTGCGTGCCTAGCTGGCCCCGCTGCTTGAAGAAAGAAGCACAGTTGTGTTGGGACTAGTCAGTGAAAGGACTTTGAAAGTGCCAGAGCGAAAAGGTAGGAAACAGGATGGGGTCAGAGGCATCAGCACCCTGAGCATAGCTTCTAAACAGCTTCATATTTTCTCTGAAGGATGTGGCATGTTGCAGAGATGATGCACAGCAGTATGGGAATACATCCTGTCTCTAGTGCTCACCTGATTTATTCTAGTCCTCTACATGGTTTTTTAAAGGTTAACTGCAGGCACTCCAGATTACTTTTTTCTGCCTATCTCATTTTTAGTTCTAATTTCAGGTGCAACTAACTTTTCAGAACATTTGCTTAATCATCAATACTTACCATAGACTTTTAAGACAATTTTGGTTTGGGGAGCTGAGGCATGTGTCTAATTTATTGAACATCATTTCCACTTAAGCTTTAGTGAACTAGAAGAGGCTGTTAGGAAGTTTGTTTGCTGGGGAGTGTTATGAGCAGATAAACTCTGCCATTCATCAGTGTCCCCCACTCTTCCCACAGTAAAATTATTAGCTCATTTTCTCATAGTCAGCCTGGTTGACCCTCAAATGTTAACAAACCAAAAATAAAGTGCCCTTATATGCATGTGACAGTGGCATGCATGTTAGCTTAAATGACTGCATTAGACATTTAGTATCCTGATAGCTGTCTCCTCTCTTCTCCCAACCCCCTCCCCCTTTTTTTTCAAAGAAAAAGCAGCTGCTCATTGTCCCTAGAGGCTGTACAGAAGTGATACTACCAATCGGAGGCTGTGCTGTATTTTATTCCGAGCAAAAACGGTGGCACATATCAGAGCTTCATGCCTATCATCCTTGCTTTGCCTCTAAATCTGTTTTCCCCCTGATGTGTTCTGGGGCAGCAGGGGTGGGAGGGGGAGCATAGGTTTGTGTTGTCCAGAAAAGCAGTGACTATGGTGCTTCATGTACAAGGACAGGCATACGCTTACAGGAACTCAACCAGTACAATGAAAGGTGTTCTTTCCTACACCTGCTTTCCTGAGCTCAAGACCACCACAGCTATTAGGCTTCTGGCTGGAGGACTAGCCTGGCAAAAACTTTGCATAACCTCAGCAGCTAAGAGCTGGTCTGCAGGACTTGTGGGATCAGGTCCTCACTGCTGAGGTGTGGATTTAAATAGTGAAAAGTCACCTGACCCTTTTAAGGAGAGCTCACCTGCTTAGTCTTCATAGGAAGACTGAAAAGAGGCATTCGAAGGGCTTCCATTATTTTTCACCATCTGTAGTAAAGATGTTTACTTAAGCTGAAAAAAAGTGTCAGCTATGATTTATGAATTTCATTCAAAGTAGTCCTGTATCTTAGATTTGTCTGTAATTCCCAGCTTTCTAAATCCAGTTGAGTGTGTACTTTACAATGGTGAGCTTTTCACCCACACTGCCTCTTTGTGCACTAAGAGCATGACTGTGTTGTGGACAGACAATAATCAATTAGTGAAATGGTATCTCGTGACTGAGAATATGAAGTGGGCTTTGCAGGAACTGACAACAGCTCTTTTAACTCACCCGTTTCTGTATGTCTCTTAAATATCCCAAAATATCAAAGGTCTTTCATTAGAGCTTCAAGCTCTCTCAAATCCATGCAGGCCATTGGATACCTCAGAAGACTCTGAACTGATGTGAGCCAGCAGCAAATGGCGAGTTGCCAGCACGAAGAACAACCGACTGTTTTCAAAGCTTTGAAAATATTTGAAAAGGAAGGACAGAGAGAGGAGTGTTGCAGTTCCCTTCAGGACTGCTCAAATACTGCTCTTCCAAGTGTCAGTTGTGGGAGTCTAAAAGTCTTAGTGAGAGTTAAAACACAATCTGCCAGTTCCCGCCGCTCCTTTCAGCTTGGCAGCAGTGAATTTTCTGCCTCTTCATGTTGCATCTCGCCACAAAGAGGGAAATTTATACCGGAGAAACAATGTTCCTTTGAATTATTGTAAATTAAAGGAAAGCAGG
>NW_008680507.1:36322-50866 GCF_000695815.1 Acanthisitta chloris
GTTTCTCGACACAGCAATCCCAAGTTTTTATCCAGTCTTTTAATTTGGTTAAAGGGACACACTTTCATGTTAGAGCTGTGTTTTTAAGCAAACATCCCATTCACAAAATCTAGACTTGTTACTGGTTTCCAGTTTTCCTGAGACACCAGAGATGCCACTGAAAGGAAGAAGCCTGTCTCCCTGTAATAAGCTTTTTTCTCTGTTAGTCTCTTAATTGTTTCTTGCCACAAAATACATAAAACTCCCTGCCCATTTATGCTGAAATATTAAGAAGTTTTAAATGGCTGTGTATGAAAAACACATTCTTTGTATGCAAGTATATAGCAAGATAAGGAGAAACTTAGAAATGGCCTCAGCTGTATGGAAGCATGAAGTGGAGTCCATCACTTGATCCTCAGAACAGGATTAATAGTGGCCTCCAAAGAAAAACCTAAAAACTCTCTTGCCAAGTAATGGAAAGCTAAAATTAGAAAAGGAGAAAAATGACTGTAGCCAAGATAGTACTTGTTTTTCAAGCGAATCTGAAGAAGCTAGGCTTCAACTCCTTGATAAATGCTGGCATGATGTGAAGTGGGTGTCTCTTGACTTGCAATTTGGTTGGGTCCTGGGCCATTTTATTGAAGATTACTCAATGGCCAAGTTCTCTCCAAGCTTGTATGTTGAGTATTCAAAATGAAAACATAGTCCCACATCTACATCTCCAACCTAAAACTGAAGGGGCTGACAACAATAACCATGCCAAGCTCTCTTGTGTGCTTAAAACTGTGGCAAGGCAGTGCTGGCTCCCATGTTTGGTTTCTCTCCCAGAGCTTTGCTTTTATCAAGATTAAATCTCAACTGCTCTTAGGTTGTCAGCTGGCCCTGGTCTTCAAAAGCACCTTGTCTTTCATCTCTTGTACATCTGAAGAGGCAATTGTAACTCTTTTCTCAGATCTGGATTTCAACACCATAATCCATGTCATTGTTGCATGTAGACTGCAGTAACCAACATGAAAACTGCTCGTGATGACCACACATGAATGCAGAAAGAAGCTGAATGGCAACTATGGCTCTAGGGAGCATCTCCTAATAGACCTCTAAAATGCATTATTCTTATCTTCTGTGGTGCCTCAGCAATAGTGGAAGTCAGAAGAGATGTTTGTGCCAGTAGGTCATGGACTTAAGCCTGTGGAAGTCAGGTTTTAAGGGAACAGCCTCATCTAGAAGTAACAAGCCTGTTCTGTTGATTTCAGTGCAGTTTATGCAGTCCCTCTCACAGTGAGGGAATAAATCTGGGGGTAATCCATATAGGTATTTGGACAATTATATAGGCACATATTATAACTGCTTGTGTATCAAACATATGAAATTTAAGAAAATCTAACGGACTGTGGCATGTGTGTAACGTCTCCAGAGAACAGTGTGGATTTGGTTTGTGACCTCCATGCATCTGGTCAGGGAACAAATGGTATGGATATACATCCAGCCAGGGAGGAGATTGGATGTCATGAACCAGGTGGTTTATTCTGTCTAAGAGGGGAGCATTAATGACAGTCGTCCTTTGCACAGGGAGAAAGAAGCCATAGCACAGAAGAAAAAAAACCTGCTTTGCATGTCTGTGGCAGATGGGATGAGATGATCTAAGGTTATGTTTTAAATGGTAGAAGCTTTCTAATAAGTAAGATTAATGAAGGAATGTATGTAACTGTGTGTTATTATGCAACCCTCATCATTAGAGACATTTGAAAACAGGTTGGAGTGGACTGGTACAGGTCTGGCTGGTGTTGCCCTGAAGCCAAGCAACAGGGCTCTGACAAACCTATTTTTCCTATATGTTTATGAGCAAGTGGTCTGGTCTGTAAGTCATGAAAGGCACAAATTGGAAGTAATGAAAGTAAATCACAAGTGGGCATGAAAACACATTTTAAAATCAAGTCATGAAACGATTGAAACAGCACAGGATCTTTTGAAAGCAAGTACCCTTGTTTTGGCTCAACTCCTCCGCCTTCACTGTCTGGAAGTAATTCCCCAGAAGAACATGCAGTGGCATGCAGCATCTCACACATGGACACACAGTATCTCGTGGTTCACTGGCCCTGGCACAGATCCCCAGCACCTGCCCCTCGAGTGCATCGGCACACACAGCCTCTTTGGGCTGCCTCTCATTTCTCAAAGCATAGTAGCCAAAAATCAAGTTCACTACAGGATCCCAGCCTAGGTGTGGCAGAGGCATGAGAAAAAACAGAGGAGGAATGTGTAGAGGGGTGTAAAGGCTACCACAGAGAGGCCAGTGAAGGGTCTGAAAGCTATGCTTTATCATCCAGACAAGCAGGGGCACCAGTCAGAGTAGTCCTTGGAGTCATCAACCCTTCTCTTTGCATTCTCCCCACTTTCCTCTCAGCATGGCCTTCACCTTCAACTTTTGGAGAAGAAATTTTTAAAAATTGCATTTCATCCAAAATTCTGTTTCCATCAGAACTGGGAGATCAACAGGATTTTGTACTTGAAGTTCAAAGGATGATGGGAAACAGACCTGTGTAAATAAGTTTTCTGAGGACACTGCAGACCACATTTTACTCTCTTATATCAGTTCTTCCATTCACATGCAAACAGGACCATTTTTGTTCCTACTTTCCAATGTTACTGTCCCAACATGATGAAGCCCTGAAACCTTTAGCTTGCCAGTGGTTTTTCCTTTTCCTTCCAGTGGTTTTTCACTCTGCCAACAGCTGTGATGAAATCATTATGGATAACTGACCTTTGATGGGTGTTAGGAAGTCATCAACCCAAGAAATCTATGCTATATCCAGATCTGAAGCCAGATGGACAAAGATCACAGAAACTGGAAGATAATGATGACACTGACCTCTTGGTAACCTTCCCTAAACAGCAGATTGATAACATCAAGTGTGACTTGAAGAATAGTTCAGCCACCAATGCTTGCTTATCCTGGCGTGCTCACAAGAGCTGCACTGCAGAGCTCGGTGGAACAGCAAGAGCAGTTAGCTAGCTATTGCTCTCAGGGGGATGATTTCAATCAGTGCCCACTATCATCATTACCATTTGACGCATGGGGCAGCTGAAGTACTGAGAGGAAAATCATCCCTCAAATTACATCATTTCTCCAGAAATCAAAAACAGGTCTTAGCACTAGTTGTACACCTGATAACACTGCCCAGCCTTTGCTCGACACACCTAACCTACTCTGATAGCTGACTGAGGAAAAAAAAGGGACTTGGTTCTGTTTTCCTACCCCAGCATGTTTGCCCATGTTGAATTCATAGGCACTGGGGAATTACCCAAACGATGCCCTGTGTGGGTCACAGTTTGAAACAATTTTGCTGGTCCAAACTTCACAGGTACATGAGAGGAGTTTATCATAATCACAGAATGTTCAGAGTTGGAAGGGACTCACAAGGATCATCAACTCCAACTCTTGGCCCTGCACAGGACATCCCTGAGAATCACATCATGTGCCTGAGAGCATTGTCCAAATGTTTCTCGAACTCTATGTGAACTCTTGAATGCTGTGACAACTTCCCTGGTGAGCCTATTGCAGTGCCCAACCACCCTCTGGGTGAAGAACCTATTTCTAATATTATAGCCGGGCATAGAAGCATCTTGCTCTGCATACACTTACTTGAGCACTCCTGGGATTTAAGGCTGTAACTCCCATTCCCACAGCCTTCCTATTACAAGTATCAGATACAAAGACTCTCAAAACCAGCAAAGACAAAAGGGTGTTTAGTTCAGCTTCCCTGTATTTGTTAAAGATGTCTAATAGTCAAGGTGATGCTCAAGAAATTGAGCAATACTGGTCTTAGAGTATGTTGGCATACTAGCACCCAAGGTAATGTCAAACAGACTAACTTGAGGAGCTCTGTGGAATGACCTATAAGTATAAACCGCCTGGATCCAGCATACTCCAAACCTGAACTACTGAAAAGAGCTTACAACTGGCAAGAACAAGCATAGGTGCCAACCTCACCTTGAATGATCTGGTTCTTAGTAGTTGCTTGGACTACTTGAAGAGTTGTGTTCTTCTGTTGGAAGTGCTACATAGTGCAATTAGGTACAAAGTTTGTATGGGACACAAATTACCAAAAATAGGAACTGAAGTGCTGTGGGATGCGACATTATAATTTTTGTTTACCTGCATTTTATATTCCCAAATTCATTTCCTTCACATAATTGGGGGGTTTTCCACACGTATTGTAGAGACATTTAGTTTTTATTTCCCTTGATTTTATGCAACTGTTAAAACAGTGCATTTTTTCACATCTGGGTCGATATTATACCGTACTCGGTCTTATTGATGATTATATAATGTAGCAAGGGGAAATCACTGTGCAGACCAGTTTAGCTTTACTATCATGCCCTCTGTATTAAGGTCAAAAATCAATCTGATTCAAGTGCTTTTGCAATTAGACCATTGTATCACTGAAATGCAAGAACTGCTGTCAGTAAATTAAGGGGGGTTTAGCACGAGTTGATTTTTTTTTTAAAAGCATGAATTATGAAGCTCCTGGCTGGATAAGATATAATGAATTATTAATCCTCATATGTCACAAATCCCATGCTCTTCATTCTCTTATGTCTGCTTATATCTATATTCACTAGTCACCATTTTCCCTGTAAATTAAGGATAAATTAGCTATAAATTAGGTAACAAATTTTATCCATCTCACATTTTCTTTTGTTTGACACAGATTATCATAGATCTAAATGCCAGAGAAGACAATTATATTAATGTAATATGACCTTCTGCTGAATAGAGTCACAGTGAATACAGTCAGGAGTTTCTGGATTAACCCCTTAACTGCCATTGTAGCTGTGTAAAGCTACAATAAGAAGGCAATATGTATATTTTAGAAAGAAATAGAGCCTTAACTAAAGAACTCGAAGGAACAGGCAAGGCATGGCATCCTTATGTGAGTTTTTCCCAAAGCACTGCAAATGCCCTGAATAAATAAACAATCCAAATGAAGAGATGGCTGAATGTAGTGCAGCAGGACTGTATTGTAAGCCATAGTGCCTGGCTAACAACAGAGTGTCCTTGTCCTTCTGGGCTTTCTTTACATCTGCCTTGAAGTTTCACTGTGTTTTCCTCAGCCACCACACTTGCAGTGGGGCAGCAGTGATGCTGGGAAGGAGCAGAGCAAATCCTTAGGGCGTGTTGTGGGTTTAGAATTTCAGTTCACCTTGGGTATGAGTACAATCTCTCTCAAGTCTGCTTTGGACAATGGGGTTAAAGTTCTCTCTCATGGCTTCAGAAAAGCTTGTAGAACCCTTATTTAAACAACAGCTCCACACAGGTGTGGGTTTTTTTAGTTTCTGATGGCATTGTATCTATTACAAACTACCCTTGCTTGGGAAGAAGCTGTTCTGCAAATGGCAAACCACCCAGAGTTTGAGCAGGTACAGTCCTGGTGTTGCCTCTTCCCTTGGTGTCCAAGCTCACGTTGTTTCTCAGTGTATAAACTGGAGCGTGTTACGTGAGAAACATGGGAAATCCTTAAACTATACCCTAGTTTTCATGTGTGCACCTTTTTATCCCGGCAATAATGGAAATGTCTTCACAAATAAGGAGCTTTGGTATGTTACATCACCCTTAGACATCTGAGTTAACTGCAGATCTTTTCTCTTGTAGGGACACTGGCAGCTTGCTTCCAGGTGTTAGCCCAGGGCACAGCTGCAGGAACTGGTACTTAGGCCAGAGAAAAATTACATCCCACAATAACCACATGTGTACAAATCATGGTGTTTAGCATCATTATAACTGCTTACACATCTTGTTCCAATGTTCAAAAAGAGAAACTTGGACACAGAGTTAATTGGAAACAATTTCACATGTGCACCAGTCTGGAAGATTTAAGGTTTTAGTGCAGAAATTGAGCTTTCTGATAATGTTGGTTTTGAGTGTCCTTACTTAGGAATAACCACTGTGCTTTTTCCCAAATTTTCATTCATTTGTGAAATAGGGGGGAAAAAACCCTTAATTTTAGGAGCTTTCACATGTTGGAAGTTCAGGGTTTAGACCTTTTTGCCAGAGGCATGAGCTTCAGAGATGAGATGCAACTGTACAACAACACGTAACGATACTTAGCAAATGATAGGAGCAGGAGAGTGTGAGCAGAAAGTACAACTTAACAAACTGGAGTTTGCTAAGACATAGAGGTAAATTCACCTCCTGCCTATAAAGTGCTACAGGGGTTTCTTGTCTGGAAGCTATTTAGACCTCCGTGTCACTGACGGTGGCAGAAGGGTGCCAGTGGGATGGAGGCTGTGGCAGCACTCCAGGAACAACCCAGTGAGCCATCAACAAGCTTTCGGGTGTCCAACTTCTGCTTTTTTGAGTCTCATCCTAATAATCAGTTGAGCACAAGTCAGCTGAGGTTGCGATCTGAAGATGTTTATTTCTGCTGTGAAGAAAAACCTCTGAGGAGATATATGTCTATCCCAGCTAACCCTAGAAGGGGAAACAGCCTATCTGACATCCCACCTTTCAGTTCTTTTAGGGCCACGAGTGCTCTGCCACAGCATCCCTCCACCTACTTTTTCTACTGGGAATCTTGCCCAGTTTTGCAGAAGATTGTACTCCCCTGCAGTGGGTGTATTTGTCGATTCATTCATCTGAGCTGCTTTTCAGCAACTCCCCAGATATGGGTGGCATAGGAAATAAGGTACAAATCTTTAGAGCTGGCTGAAAGTAAAGAAAATTTTTTCCATGAAAGAAGAGGACACAGAGTACTTTTGTTGCTGCAGAAAGGTTTGTAGCACTTACAACGACACCTTCTGCAGTATTTCTGTACTGATAAGAGGTGGCAGGAATATGCCAAAATTGCCCATAAAATAAACCAAAAAATCTCAGACTCTTGTTCAGTACCTGGTTTCCAATTCATGCCCCCTGTGTGGCAAGAAATAAATGTATATACATCGATTGCATCCAAAAGAGCCTAACAGTGGTAGTCTGAATTATACCTTGAATGAATATTGGTGGGATGAGACGCTGATCCATTTGCACAGTAATGTGCTATATTTAAGTCATGCACCGTGGCATCTTCAAGGAGGCCAGTCATAATTATGATGGATTAGACTGCAGACTCAGTCCTAGATGCAGTAATTGTTTCACGGATGCTGCTGATGTGACTTGAATTTCTAATGAATTATAGCTGAAGAAAAGTATGCGGAGCTTCTAAATGGTCTGGATAAAATACAGTTATGGGAAAGAGAAAAAAAGACTAACTGCTACACTTAGGGAAAAGTAGATTTATTTTGAGAGGCAGAGAGTTCACCCCACAACAATTGTAAGGAAGACCACAAAGGCTTTTTAAGGTACAACCAGGTCTACTTAGTAGTAAAAGCAAAATATCTTCACGGCGTCCCAGTTAGAATCACTAATAAAGGTATCATTGCCATTTATCTTTTGCCTGTTCTATGTTACAAATTATTGCTGCGATTTGTAGCTGCTTAAGCAAGATTTGTACTCAGGTGTGACTTGAGGGTAGTGAATAACTTGAGTGTAGACTGAAAGATAAAGTATAATGCAAAGTCACCCCAATCCTAGATGCATTTCAAAGAATGCAAATCTGGTACTTTCAACGGATTAATTAACTTTGTATTTTAAGGAACCAAATGATTCCCATGTCCTTTGCAATGTCTAACACCAGTGCCTTTTACACTGGAGGTGATCAGAATTTGGGGGAACAGGCTGACTCGCACCATTAGGCCTTTGAGAATACTATGAATAAAAATCCATGTCACACAGTGAAGATAACCATGTGGTTTTTGAGGACAGCATGAACCTAAGACTCTTCTCTGGAGCAGAGATGTGCTCCTTTGTGAGGGGTTTGCAAGCTAAATTTAGAGAAGTTGTGCAGTCTCCACTTCTAAACAAAAAGGGGTTTTTACCCACCACTAAGGAGTTGAGAAGGAAGTTTGCCTGGGAACTCTCAGAAGGAATTTAGTTGCAACCCACAGGGTACACCAGAACACAAGCAGCAAGGCAGACTTTGAGGGCCAGAGAAAGTTTCTCACGGCTCAGTCACACAGACTAAAACTTTCTTTAAAGAAATAAATCTTCTAGAAGCAGCTTGACAGCAGAGTGTTAATTACTATGGTGCCCTTTATTTCATTTCATGCTTGCAAAATGCAGCAGCCTACACACTCATGTCTGAGTTGTGGTTCACCTGCAATTTTTAGGTATGAAGTCAAAGGATGGTTTCCAAATTAGGCTGACATTTTATTTTTGAGACACTTTGGGACCATCATTCTTCTGCCTGGCCTAGAATGACACATCAGAGGAATCCTTTCCATGCTGCGTTCTGCTAAGTGCAGATCATCTCCCTGGGAAAGCTGCAAAGTCTCATGTCTTGTGGTACTATAAAGCTAGTTTGGGAAGGATACTGAAATATAGCTAGAAGGGAAGAAGCCTATCTATCTTACCTTGTCAAAAAAACAGGTAAGATGGGCATTTTTTTCTCTCCCTGTTCTTAGCTTTCCCTGCAAAAACTCTTTATAAGTACTGTTACTTGCAGAGAGAACTTCTCTACTTCTGTCATACAAAACTCAAATCAAGTAAAGAAAGAAAACAAAAAAACTTAAAGAGGTCAAAAGTAAATCTAAAACCAAGTTTGGGATACGGAGGAGATTAATGCAAGTCATCATGTAGGTACTTGCCTGTCAAAATATGTGGTTGAATTGTCCTGCTCCTGAAATCAGAGCTGCAAGCAGAGAGCATTCTGCTGGGTGTAATGAATTTCATGAATTAATATTACTTTCTAAAGCATTTTAGAATCATATTACTCAAGTGAGTAAGGCAATACTGCGCTGAAAACTATAAATTAGATAACATTTAACATTGCATTTTAATAACATAAAAATATTAGTGTAGGATAAATACATAAGCAGAGCAGAAGAATTTTGTCAAGTTAGTAGTTCTTCCCATGTAGTGGCAATACCAGCCACATGTAGTGCTTCAGTCCAACCATGGGTGACTTGGTAATGGGGAATCCTTCAGATTCCCCTTTATGCAAACTAAAAATAAAAGTTTCAGAACAAAGACATGCGCATGTCCAGATTTTCTCTGTGCAACTTCACATCTGTAAGGCTCACTGTCAGTCTATCTTCTGTCATTTCTGGCTGGTTGAGAACCATAAAGCCAACAAAGAATAAATTACAGGCAGAGTCAAACAAGGGCTTTGGCTATGTTAACTGTGACTGTGAATCCTGGGAAGATCCATGTGAACAGGATCAGCTTGTCATTATATGGAATTTGTTCACTGCACATTGTCAGTACTTTTATCCAACTAAAAACTTCATTTTGTAAATAAAATATGAAGAGTATATGAGAAAATGGGATTTCCCATCCAAACAAAGAAGAAACAAAAACCTTAGCTCCACAGCTGCAGAGTTCAGTTCAAAACCCAAATGCATAGTTTTAGCCATGCTTGATGTCTGTATGTAAATTTGAAAGGATATTAATACCTGAAAAAATGCCACTTCTGTCAAATCTTCCAGAAATCAGTCTGTTTGTTTCTGTCAACATCACCAAGGTGTTGATGAACTGTAAGAGTTCCTATGGATAGCAGTCAAGCATGACTTTGTCTCACATGTGGACTGTGCCACTTGCATGGTCTTTAGGAATGCCAGTTGTAAAAGACCCTGTCAGACAGCTGAAGACAGAAAAAAAAGGAGGTTTTTCCTCTCTAATTTGCAAGCTTGGTGGCAATAATCCTTCAAGTCAGACAAAAGAGGTTTGGCACACTTAATCAAATACCGGGATTAGCACCAAGTCTGGGAACCATGGTTGCAGCATGACTTTCTGCCTTACCAAGGGCAAAACGTGATGACAGAATGCAAATCATCCAACAGCAGAGAATATATTTTTGCACCATTAGGAGACATTTTTCCTGGTAAAATATCTGCTTGTGTGTTAAGTGGGGTAAGGAAGCCACTCTGTATTTTCACTCTTTTTTCATCTTGAAGAGCAAAGCTTTAAGAAAAAGGGGGACACAGGGCTGCAAACTGCAGTAGTGTAGAGGAACACCCCTCAGGTGTGTGTGCAGGCTCATGGTGTGTGTGGGAGCTGTCAGGGCAACTGGTGCTTGAATGCTGCAGAAATTGTTGGTTACTGGCTGTTCATCCATGGAAACTAATATTGACTTAGATTCTCTCCTGTTTGTTTTATCTTGCAGACACGTTCAGAGGGTAGCCTTGTGGATGGCCCCGGAGCAGGCCAGATGGAACAGGACAGAACCAACCATGTTGACGGCAATAGATTGAGTCCATTTCTAATACCTCAGTCTTCTCACGTTTGCCAGGCAGAGCCTTCTGCAGTGAAGCTACAGAATGGAAGTCCAGCAACAGAGAGGCCTGAAGTTGAAGTAAATGGAGACCACAAGCTGCTATTCATTAAAAGCAACTGTGAAGTGCCCCACCCAAAGGGAAGTCCAAACAACCGTGTCAGCCCTGACCTTTTACAAGAAAAGAAAGTATATTCCAAATATATGCAAAATGGTGGGATAAAACGCACTTTTAGTGAGCCCTCTCTGTATGGACTTCATGACAGCAAGAAAGTGAAACAAGACAAAGAACTAAATGGAGAAAAAGCTGAGCCAGAGGATAACAGTGAAAAAACAAGTGTCTCCAATTGTTACAGTGAGAAGAAACCTGAGAGTTTTACAACACAAGAAAATGAAGCTTCAGATTTGATGCCGTCTACAAAATACAACAGTGGTGGTTCTGAAAACCCTCATGACCTTCTGATTCAGGATGAGCAGGAGCAGGAAAATACTCATTGCCACAACAGGGACATTGTCTTATTACTTAAGAACAAGGCGGTGCCAATGCCTAATGGTGCTACAGTTTCTGCCTCTTCCATGGAAAGCATGCATGGCGAACTCCTGGAGAAAACACTGTCTCAATATTATCCAGAACATGTTTCCATAGCAATGCAGAAGAACACATCTCATATCAATGCCATTACCAGTCAGGCTACTAATGAGTTGTCCTATGAGACAACACATACATCCCATACCTCAGGGCAGATCACTTCCCCACAGACCTCAAACTCTGAGCTGCCTCAAGTGCCAGCTGTAGTGGTTACTGAGGTCTACAACAAAGAAGACTCCAGTAAACCACCTGCATTGCCAGGTAGCTGTTCGCTTCAGAAACCAGAACTACAGCTACAGCAACAGACTCCAGGCTATGATCCACACCAGTTACACATAGGAAACAGTAATGTCCATGGAAGCATAGGGCAGATTCCCAACCAAGACCTCTCTCTAAGTTCCAGCAGTAACCTGCAAGCTCAGAGCACCACTCTGGAAAGGTACTCTGAGCAAGCAGAAAATAATGGTGCTTTCTTTAAACAGAACTCAACGTTTCACAAGGATTCCTCTACTCCTCCTGCTCCAGAAATGAACAGTGCACTGTCCTCCATGGTGCTAGAAGTACATCATTCCTATGACAACAGATGTGATGAAACTTTTCCTGGGGATTTAAAAAATGAAGGGCAACAAGAGGGACCAATGTCAGAAAGTCCCAGCCTCAGCCAACAACCTCACCCTCAGCAGAGACTTCTGCAACAGGCACAGGCATCACAAGAAGGTGTCAGTGAGAGTAACCCACGAGCTGCTGTGGCCGCCCCAGTTCAGCACTGCCCAGAAGAAACGACGCTGGCGTCAGAACCTCCTCTCCAAAACCTGCACGCGCCCAGACGCGAGGGTGAGCTGCAACAACGCTATCAGCACTTCTCGGGACAGAGAGAACCTGAGATTCCTCCCGACAAAGAAAAGGACCAAGTGAAAGAGCCTGTCCAACAGGCTCATCATTATTCAAAACCAGC
Source organism: Acanthisitta chloris (assembly GCF_000695815.1). Classification (NCBI taxonomy): domain Eukaryota; kingdom Metazoa; phylum Chordata; class Aves; order Passeriformes; family Acanthisittidae; genus Acanthisitta; species Acanthisitta chloris. Next base: position 48,150 of record NW_008680507.1, read on the forward strand.
CTGGATAGAACTGGTTTCAACCCAGTTCCGCCAGGGAGAGCCTCCCCAAAAGCCCAGCAAAGCATTATTGCGATCAATTCTTCAGTACCAGGCAAACACAGCCCAAGCAGTCTATACAAAACAGTATGCTGGAAGTCCTGATGCATTAAAGGGGCCTTCAGGCCAGCCCCAGAGCCAGAAGACAATGCAACAGGAACAACTTACCCCGCTGTACAAAAGCGAGAGCTCCCAGCTGCAGCCGCATCTCATGGCCGACCAGCAGCTGCCGTTCCAGAAACACTCACCGCAGCCACAGCTCACAAAGGTGGATTCCCTACTCAAGTCCCAGGTGCAGCAACACCCTCCACAGCAGCTCCATTTCCAGCAAAGACCAGAACAACAGGCCGAACAGCCTTTAGGGGCCCCCTTGAAACAGCAACACTTGAATCCCCAGCCAGGGGAAAACGGGCAATTCTTGCATTCACACATTTTGCAACAGATGCTTCAAAAACAGGCACAGCCGGTGCACCTGCCGTGTGGTCCACAGCTAACCCCAAACCAGCAGCAGGCTCTGCAAATGAAAAAAAAAGACCTGCCCCAAGCCGTGTCCCACTCCCAAAGCAATGCCGAGCAGCCTCTAGACAGGACATCCTTCAATCAGCTTAAAGCAGATGAATGTTTCCAAACTGGGAATAAGTACATTAAATCAACTGCATTCCCAGTGCCTAACCCTCAGCAGGTGCAGACCATGAACAGCAAAGCTCCTCTTTACACTCAGAAGGCAAACGCTGGTCTCCAGCACCCGTGCCCAAACAATATGCACTTAATTCCTGAGAAGAAAGGAAATGCCGCAAATGTGGAACGCTTTGGGGCCAACAAAATGCAAGACTTGCAACACGTGCAGTATTTTTCAAATAACTTGACCGCAAAGCAAGATGTGAATCACTGCTTTCAAGAACAAGAGCAGCAGGCACAGCAAGCTTCAGTTATACAGCCGCCAGCGCTCCCGCCGTCACAATGCTATGGTGCTAGTCTGAACCAAGACCTCCCAAACAAACCAGCTCCACAGATTCCTCAGCAGTACTTACCACACAGCCAAACTGCCCCACACTCCCAAGACCAGAGAGGCTGTCATGTGCAGTCCCAGACCCCTAAGGATTTTCAAAAGCATGCTGCTCTAAGGTGGCATCTCTTACAAAAACAGGAGCAGCAAGCGTGCCAGCAACCCAAACCCGAGATTGGTCCCAGTGCAGCACGCAAACCTATCAAAACTGAGGCTGGCACAAAGTCTAATGTCTGCATGCGCCCATCAGCTGGACAGCTGGAAAACAAAATGTGGAAAAAAACAATTAAACAAGAGAACCAACACTTTGGCTGTGAGAACATGCAACAAAGGAGCATCATTGAGACAATGGAACAGCAGCTAAAACAGATACAGGTCAAATCACTGTTTGATCATAAGACTTTTACTATCAAATCACCCAAACATGTGAAGGTTGAAACAGCAGGCCCTATCACCATCCTATCAAGAAATACCAGTGCTGCAGATTTTGACGCTCAAACCCCAATCTTAGATCAGCAAGCAAACTTGTCTGCTGAGAAAACCCCGACCAAAAGAACAGCTGGAACTGTTCTCAATAATTTTTTAGACTCACCTTCCAAGTTACTGGATACTCCTGTAAAAAATTTATTGGACACACCTGCCAAAACCCAGTATGATTTCCCGTCTTGCAGCTGTGTTGGTAAGTGCTGAGATGTACTAAAAGCACACTAGTTCACAGGAAGGAAATGAGTCTTCAAGTTGGGATTGCAGGGTTAGTTGGATGTTTCTGTTGGAAAATATTTTGGGTGGGTTTTCTTTTAGAACAGTGATTAGTAAGGACTTATAAAACTGGATTTTATACACTTATGCCTACTCTACTTACCAGCCCTACACGTGGGCCCTTTCTCATTATTTCATAAAGAAATTACCTATTTGATTTTTCAGTCAGGATGCTTACAGCCTCACATCCATTCTCCTTGAGCAGCAGACATATAATGACAACCTACTGATAAAAAGTAGGTCATAACTTTATAACCTAATTTAATTGTCAAGCTTAGATACAGCATTTATAAAATATATTCTTGGTCCAAAACTTGAGATCCTTATGCACTGTGTCTCACAGATTATCCATGGGAACAAAAACAGAAGGTAGTGTATGTCTGAAGCTCCCAGAAAGAAAACTGGAAGCCAATTCTGTGCTGTTCCTTGTTGTTTTATAAAAAACAGCCTCCAAAATGTCATTTTTTTGAAAACACATTTGTTGTTTGGGGTTGGTGGGGGTTTTTTGAGATCATAGAAACAACCAGGTTGGGAAAGACCTCAAAGATTCATAGAGTCCAACCCTACTGTGCTTGCTAGACCATGGCACTAAGCGCCACATCCAGTCTCAGCTTGAAAACCTCCAGGGATGGTGAATCCACCACCTCCCTGGGCAGCACATTCCAATGCCTGAGCACTCTCTCTGTAAAAAATCTCTTCCTAATAGCCAACCTAACCCTCCCCTGGCAGAGCTTGAGTCTGTGCCCTCTTGTCCTGCTGCTGGTTGCCTGGGAGAAGAGACCAACCCCCACCTGACTCCAACCTCCTGTCAGGGAGTTGCAGAGGGTGATAAGGTCTCCCCTGAGCCTCCTCTTCTCCAGGCTGAACACCCCCAGCTCCCTCAGCCTCTCCTCATGGCACTTGTGCTCGAGTCCCT
>NW_008680507.1:51117-64610 GCF_000695815.1 Acanthisitta chloris
CCAGCCACTCTGTCCCCAGCCTGGAGCACTGCATGGGATTGTTATAGTTGGGCATGTTTTTTTCTGGCAATCATTTCCTTATCCTCACTATTTTTTCATACAGAAACCGCTAACTAAGCAAAAGAACTTAACTTCCACTTGCATTTTAATTCTTCAGCCTTAGCAGACACTCTAGGAAATAAAAGAGCATGAAACTTAAGTCTCTGTAATCTTTGAAGAACCTGCTGCCACAACATAATCAATACTGCTCTTTCCTATCAGCATTTGTCCTTAGGAAGATTAAATTAAGCCATTCCCCCACTGACACGTTCAGGTCTGTAGCCTGACTTCATCATGCTTCTGAAGGCTGTATGACAAGAGCTGTGTCACCTCATCTAGCCCATCTAGCCTAAAGCATGAGGTCAGCAGCTCCATCATCCCCAAAAGCCTGGCCATTTCTTTCTCCCTGCTGGAGCCTGCTCCTGGGGTCAAACCAAACATGTAGCATGTGTTGTGACTGCTGACATGGTTCTACCTGCACACAGAAAACCCAGGCCACATTCTTAGCATACAAGCATTTTCACTAAGCCTTGTGCAGGATTTCTATCAGCAAACTTGGGGTTTTTTTTCACTTCACAGTCTTTCTGTGGGTGGCAGAAATTCTTACTGGCCCCTTTCTCAAGGTGTAGGTTCAGGTCTGCTGAAAAACAAGTTCTGTACAGCTCACTAATGTCAATATTTACCGTTGTTATCCCGTTTATCCTCCTTTCTAGATACTGGGAGAGAAGGAAGTGGGAGAAAGAGTAACAATTGTTTGTTGATAACAGGAAAATGCCTTTTGAATTTCAGTGTTGAGCCTGAGATGTGAAACAACTCTTTGTGCTAGCAAAAGGCACACAGTCGGTATCACGGCTATTTGCAGGATCAGCCATGTGCTTTGCATGTTTTGTACACGTTGCATGGGCATACTTTAGACATGAGTGTTTGAAAACTCTGACCCCACCCCCACAGTAGTATTCTAACAAGCTAGATGTAAGCTTTTCAATGTGACATTTTGCATTCAAGAATTAAGCTGCGAAGTAATAACCTTTATTTTGTTTTAAACAGAGCAAATTATTGAAAAAGATGAAGGTCCTTTCTATACCCATCTAGGAGCCGGTCCTAATGTGGCAGCTATTAGAGAAATCATGGAAGAAAGGTAATTAGTGCAAAGGCACAGAGCAGATTAACGTTTATCCTTTTGTGGATGTCAGAATTTTTCCAGCTTTTGCACATAAAGAAATAAACAACTGCAAATCAAGTAATTACTTGTAGGCTTAGCTACTCCAGTGTTGCCAACATGACGCACTGTGCTATTCACCAGAGAGTCACAATATTTGACAGGGCTAATAGTCTGCTGGCTGGCACAGGCTGCACACTTTGAGACAGATGCCAGCAAACCCAGGCCGGAACAAGTATTCACCAGCCTGCCAAGCAAGATGGTTGGCAGTGGCTGCAAAAGCAGGCGTGGAGCTGGTGTTCCCTCTGGGTAGAAGAATGCCAACGTAGAAGGATAAAGAACACAATACCAAACTTCGACTTCAGTTTCCCCTCGTCAAATTACTTAATAAGTGATACAGCCCTAAAGGGCTAAATCTAACTCAGTCGTGTCCAGAGGAGTGCCACAAAATTGTTGGATAGGATTTCAGCCCAAGAACTGATAAGTAGTTTTGTGAAATAACATCCTCCTTCCTTGGAGTATTGCACAAACCCAGTCTTATCTTGATTGTGGACAACCCCTGTTATGCTGCATCCCAAGATTTATTTATTACATCAACACTAACCAAACTAGGAATTTTTAAAGGCACAGAATGAATATATGATCTGTGCTATTTAAAAGCATGTGTAAGTACAAAACCCACCAGTCTTTCTAAGGCATTTTAAGTTAAAAGCTGTCACAAAAATGACTTCTGTGCTGCAAATTCTGCATTACTTTAGCTTTTGGTGGGCAGACTATAATGACCAGATTTTTAGAGGTATCTGGGAATTCAATTCCCCTCTAAACAAAGAAGCAAACAAAATGCTCTTCAGTAAGTCAGAGACAGATGGGAATTCGATTTGTTAGTACCTTAAAAAAACTGGACTCAGAACTGTAATGAAGCTCCAGCTAGCTGCAGAGCCAAAAGCAAGTGAGCATTATTCAGTGCTGTGTGTGAGCTAAGGAGCACTGTATCTTAGTAAGGTCTACTAGCTTATGATCATCACTGCACAACCATGGGCCACTTACAGCATATTAAACACTTCAGATTACCTCCAAGTCCTAAGGTCCTTTCTCTTTCCTAGCACTTCCTTCCCTGTGACTCCTGTGCACAGCTTGCCCCAGTAATTGTTTTCAGCTTTGAGAACAGCTTGAATTCATGTAAGCTACATAAACAGCTTCTTCCTGTGAAGGAAGAGTGAACACTGACCCTCTGGAGAAGCTTTTTACAATTTGTCATCTCCAGAGCTCCCATTGACTGGTTAATTCTTTAGTATTTACAAATAGTAAATAAAAGGAAAGTAATTTATGTCATGATGTCAATTATTACAGATTAAGCTTTTTACGTTTCTTTACTTTGGAATGTCATTTTTCAACCTTTATATTGACCTCACCTTTTTTATATTTTTAATTAATTTAATTTCATTTCATGTTTGCAGAAGGAAATCCTGAGAGATTATAGATAATATGCATCTACTCAGCCAGGTTCAAAATTCAGCAGAACAGGAGCCATTTGAACAATGTTTTCAGCTGTTCATATGGTATGAACTGTGTAATTCCCTGACAAGAATTCCAGAACTGCTCATTAGTTAATTTTGTATGCCTAAGTTAAAAAAAAAAAAAGCCCCTTCTCTGTAAAGATACTCTCAAACACGTGTGCGGCTGGGGACACTAATCACAACTGAAGCACTTCTAACCTGGTTTCCCATGAATATGAACAATGTTTTCAGCTGTTCATATGGTATGAACTGTGTAATTCCCTGACAAGAATTCCAGAACTGCTCATTAGTTAATTTTGTATGCCTAAGTTAAAAAAAAAAAAAGCCCCTTCTCTGTAAAGATACTCTCAAACACGTGTGCGGCTGGGGACACTAATCACAACTGAAGCACTTCTAACCTGGTTTCCCATGAATATGGATTCACTTTTAAGGTACCAGCACTGCTAAACAAACCAGGATTTTGATTTAGACTTGTAGTTAATATTTTAGTTATAACAGAACAAATTTCTGGCAGGATCCATGGTGGATATATACATTTTACCTCTTCCTTCTCCCAGTTCCTACTTCATGCTCAGTAAGTTTTGCTCCAGTTTTAAAGCCAATCAGCTTTGGCCTGAAGGCAAGCATGGCAAACATCAGGCACGAATTCCTTTGTGACAGTTGAAAAGATTTGAGACAAAGTCCATTTCATTTCCAGTGTGTAATGTACAACATATCTCTATAGAGGCATCCACATAGTTGTCCTGCAATCCAGATTAGCAAATTGATAGAAAGCGTTAAGATTTAAAAATGGGTTTTTTATGTGGTTAAAGAAACAAATAAATACTAACATCCAAGCCTAAGCAGGAAAAAGTGACCTAAGAGTTGCCTGCAGAACATGTGTAGTACAACTTGATTTTATTTGTATAATTTCCTGTGACACTGAAACTTCACAATGAGATCACATCTAAAAATAAGCATTTTTCATTTCCTTTACAGGACAAACGTTTAAATACAAATATTGACCCTTAAATATGTCCCCAAGATTTTAGTGTAAAAACAAGAGGGGAAAAGTTCAAAAGTTCTCAAGGCATTATTAAATGGCTGCATAACAGGAAGGAACTATCTTGATTGCTCTATAGGTAACAGGCAAAGAACAGGGAGACTGTGATTTAGTCCCCACACTCGGCTATTAAAAAGGTAACACCATTGAGACTGGCAGAATTCAAGAACTGGTGATGGAAGTGCAATTTGCTCAGTCCCAACATGCAGCCAAATCAACGAGGTAGCTCAGTCTGTAACGAGGCAGCCAAGGTGGTTTCCATCGCTTGGCCTCACCTGAGCCCTGGTGTGCTCCAGGGGTCAGCTGGTGGGCACCTCCCAGAGAATGTGCCTGGTAATGGCTTAACAACTCTGGCACTTTCTGTTCACTCAGGATTTGCTTCACTTAGTGTTTGCCACATATTTCCACCTGGTCCATCAGAGGACATAGAAAGTGAATCCCATTTGCTCTGGATAATGGCACTACTTGCACACAGAGCTTGATTCTGCCTTGACAGCATAATCACCTTGATTAAATGGTTTGGCAAGAGCTGAGCTTGCCCACCTTGGTCAAAAAAAGACACAAACAAATGGCATCATTCGAGGGCAACTCGTGATCCTAATAGGAGTATAGAAGTCCAGTGGAAGTAAATAAGTAACAAGTGGATGATAAAGTAAATAAAATAGATATGATGCAAATTAATTGACTTAACTGTTTCTAAGCCTGAAACAAGCACAGGAAATTAATAGAGTGACTATTGCATGCCAGCTGTTCCATGACAATTTAAATATGTACATTTCAGAGTAGTAACTTTAAAACAGAAATGAAAGAAAAATATAAAATTCATTACCAAAATTGTTTTCTTTTTTATTAAAGTCTGCTTTTCAAAATGTCATCTATAACAAATGCTCTAAAGAAATGGTTAAAAGGTTTGGGAATATTAATGGGATATTGATAATTTTTATCCATCCATGATATATTAAAGACATTTGCCTCTCTTAGTGTATCAACCCCCCGCTGTAATAAAGTCAGCAAGATAAACCACACTGTACATCTTTCCCTGTAATTCATAGTGTTTATTTTTCGAAGATCAGAGTGGCTCCGTCTTTTCAGTGTTCACACAGAACCAAATGAATCTGCTTATTGTATGTATTTTTGTTTGTTTAAGATTTGGACAGAAGGGTAAAGCTATAAGGATTGAGAGGGTTGTCTACACTGGGAAAGAAGGCAAAAGTTCCCAAGGTTGTCCAATTGCTAAATGGGTAAGTGATGTACACAGTCTAGTCCAGCATGATGGTTCATGTAAGCTGACAGCAGTGACATGTCCTTCTGTTAGCTGACGCTGTGAAACTTAAAATAGCTTAACAGCAGCAGTACTACAGGGCACCTGTAGCCTGCTCCCACCCATCTCCCACACTCCATTTACTTGTTGCACAGAAAACAAGAATAAAATTTGGCTTAAAGGTCTGAAAACCTAAGAAGGTTAGATGTAAGATTCACAACACCAGTCATTCTCATTGCTGTTTAATTTTAGCTTACAAGTAAGTCCCGTAAGTGCACCACTGTGATGTTTTTAAAATACACTCACACTTTGAGAGGTGTTACAACACCCTCTTAGCAAACACTTTTGTACTTTGGTGCAAATGACAGAGTGGTTTGGATCTGCTGGCAAAGACAGGATGAGGAAAAACTGATACATTATTATAGTCTTTATGCATGCCAGACTGCACCCTTTTTTTCAGAAATGCTTCTCAGTGCTTATGCTCCTGTAAGGACACTGTTTTATTTGAACAACATCTACTGTTTTCCTCTCATCACTGTAATGTTTGTATGTAGTAAAAGCAGATCACAAAACTCTGAGGTTGATTACAAATTTAGCTGCTGAAGTTTGGGAGGGGAGAGAGCTCCTATGTCCAGTCATTTCCCTGCATGGTTCCTGCCCTAAGCATAGACATCAACCACCCACCTCTGCGTAGGGAGACACTTCACTGCTCACTTCCTTTTGCCCACTAATCAAACTGGGCTACTTGTACCATAAAGCAGATTCAGGAGAGGATACCTTTACAAAGCTGGTTTCCACCACCATGGCTTTCCATACTATCAGTCAGCCTTAGGCTCTTAGAGTCAGCTTTATTAAACAGAAAGGGTTTGGGGATGTAACATATCCCTGGCCCATATCACTAAATGAGAAAACTGGACTGAGTTGCCAGAAACAAAGAGGAAGACAAAAGTAGAAATAACCTACACACACGCTCTGTTGCTGAGGTTTCCTAGTCTCTTGCTCTCCATATTAAGAAATGCACTGTTTGTGTTGGGGCTCTGGGGTGTGTGTTGCTGTGCATGCAGGTAGTCCGCAGAAGCAGTCAGGAGGAAAAGCTACTCTGCTTGGTGCGTGAGCGAGCAGGTCACACGTGTGAGACAGCTGTGATCGTGATTCTCATCCTGGTCTGGGAGGGAATCCCAACCAGCCTGGCTGATAAGCTCTACTCCGAACTCACCGACACCCTGAGGAAGTACGGCACACTCACGAACCGGCGGTGCGCCCTCAACGAGGAGTAAGTGGAGCAAAGGCTGTGCTCACCAAACCTGCAGCCACATCTTCAGCCCCAGACCCAGCACCTCTGCTCATCCTCTTACCCTGGAATACATGTAACCTTCCCAGCTATTTCTGGTGGTTTCAAAACCCACAAACCTTGTAAGAAAAGCAAAGTAAACACTCTTATAAATTGGAGAAATACCTCCTTCCAGAGTTGTGAAGCATCTCAGTACATTTAAAGGCAGAGACTGCAGCAGGGGCCAGAATAGGAGATACCTCAACCTTGAAATAAAAGTGAGATCATGCTATGAGCCTACACAAGCTAGGCTCAATCTAAAGAAATTGCACTATATCATTTTCCCATGCCTTTCTGAGAGAGAAGAACATTTACACCAAAACTACCATAGCTATCACTGTTTGTCACTTTGGCTTCATGGGTAGAGTCATATTTCAGGAATTATTGCTTAGCCCCTGTCAGAGGGCTCCCATATTCTTGCTGTGTCTCTCTCAGGTGCTGTGAATAGCAGTACCTAACAAGGCACCATCGGTACTCTTTCAAGCCAAGCCAAGTTTCTCACAGAAGGGTAGAAATCCCACAGACCCTGCTTTGTAACCATGAAGTTATTTACTCTGATAAATTCTGTTAGAATGGGTATGCCTCCCTCTTTCATTTCTTCATTATTAACTGATATAAGATGATCCATACTAGTGATTTCCTCGAACACTGGGCAGAACATTGATGTCCACTGCAGGAGTGCCTCAGGGTGACCTGCCTGCTGCTAACAGCCATATTCTTTTATCTTTTAGACGGACTTGTGCATGTCAAGGGCTGGACCCTGAAACTTGTGGTGCTTCATTTTCCTTTGGTTGCTCCTGGAGCATGTACTACAATGGTTGTAAGTTTGCCAGAAGCAAGATTCCAAGAAAGTTTAAGCTGATGGGAGATGACCCAAAAGAGGTTGGTGTCCATTTCTAAAATGAGCCTCATTTGCAAGGAAATGTTTTCTGTCACTCTGTAAATAGAGATACAGTATGAGAGAGCAGGGGCCAGAGCCCTCCCTGAATGGCATACATGGAGGGTAATTAAATAACTGCCAGTCAAAATCGATTGATTCCAGTCACTGAGCCAGCTGAATTGACTGTCCAAATTCTGACAGCTGGTAAAAGCCCTGAGCCTTGAAACCATGTTTGCAGGCTTTCACAATTACAGGAGAGGGCATGGCCTGAATAATTCTGGCTGTATTGGGCCTGCAGTCGGGCATTCCCCAGTGGCAGAGTGGAAGGTTTACCAGCTAATGGCGCGTAACACTGCAACTGGGAACCAGAGCAGGCTGGTTCAGTGGAGACAAACATGATGAAACTCTGGGAAGAAGAGGATAGAAAGGCTCATTCTACATACAGTCCTGCCCTGCTAAACGTTTCCAGACTGGGTTCTGTGTTACAGCAAACTGGAAACCATTTAAAACGAGTCAGGGTAATAAACATTGACCTTAGTCTGGACATATGATACCTCTGAAGTTATGACTGCAGTGACTCCTGGACACCTCCAGCTGGTCATGTAAAGCTCCACTGTCTGTTTTTTTGGCAAGCACATGCAAATTTGGTCTCTTGCTTGTTTACCGGTGCATAGGTCCACAGCTTTCACTGCATTCTGATGTCTTACACAAATCCAAGCGTTCTCATCATGTGATGAGAGACAGGTACTTCTGCGTCCTATGGCCTGTGCTGAGTGCCCTGTTTAGAATATTATCATAATTAACATACATATTTTCCTCCCCACTGCTCTTCTACAGTCCCAAGAATTAAGGATAGCTCTCCTCCAACCATGCTGTGGCACAAAGCCTTCTTTATCATAGCCTGCAATCCTACACTCCCTACATTTCTAAACTGGATTTCTAAGCTGGGCCAGAGCCTACCAAGGCACTCTTCCAACTTGAATTCTTGGATTTACTTGCTGTGGAAGTCAGATTTGGGCAGGAAAGATGGTTTTACCTTCCTGTCTTGGTCTCAAAGTCGGGGGCAGCCAAAGCATGCGTCCAGACCAGGGGCTGGGTTCCATAGCACACACACAGTTTATAGACAATAAAAATAGGATTCTTAATAATAAAAACTATGCACTAACAAATGGTAACCTACAGGCTATCAAAAGCTCCAAGTTCTGGCAGAAGCCACAAGGTCACAGCATGGTATTTTTTGACAATTTTATAATGTCATTTTAGAGTCTCAGACTAGGATATAGTCCTGTAGTAGGAGATACAAATTTTAATGCACCAAACATGTCTCTCTGAAACCCACAGGTTAATTGCAGCTCTTCACAGCCTCCTAAAATACAAAAACTTGTAAAACCAAGTATACCACTCCAGTATGCCACTGTTCTTTATTCACTTGAAATTAAAAATAAGGGTCTCATATAAGCAAGGTTTTGAATTTGGAATTCTCATCCTGAGAGGATGAGAAACAACTCTGGAGTATGTTACTAGATTACTTAATTTTTAAAGAGTCCTTTATTTTGAGAGTGTACACCTTCTAGAAGAAAAGAAGTGTGGTCATTCCTACCTCCATATCACCAGTTACTAGACACATCCATGATTCTTCATTGCTTAAGAATTGGGAAGTTTTTGAAGGCTGAAATATTTAAATATTTTTAAATAGCTGCACATAAAGATATTTCAGTGTATTGAAGTGCTGTCATTGCAATGTGCAAAACCCTTACATTAGCCAGATTTTCTTGGTGGACCATTCTGATATTTCTCTCACGCTTTCTGAAGAGTATTATTTTCCCAAAACTCCAATAGGGAAAATAATGAGGATTATAACACTTGGATCTAAAACATCTCCATGTTGAAGAATGTGATTCTTCTTAATATAAAGCAAATTTAGATTACAGTGTGTGATGGTCTCTTGCAAGGATCCCATTATACTGCTGTAACTGCTTCATTCCTTTGAAGGCTGTGGGACAACAAAATTAAAAGAAGATTCAAAACAGTTACTGTCTAAAGAAGAATGGTAATGGCCTTTACATGAATATCAGTGTAGACATAATTGTGGAGAGACCCTAAGTTCTTAGATCCCAGATACACAGTATGGAAATGTCATTGAACTCTTATTTCATCTCCTAACAGGAAGAAAAACTAGAATCCAATTTGCAGAATCTGTCAACCCTGATGGCACCTACCTACAAGAAGCTTGCACCCGATGCATATAACAACCAGGTATGCTGGGGGGAAAAAGGAATTGGAGCAGTCATGGAAATAACCTGATTTTTACCACACTTCCCAATGTTTCAGCCTTGCACCAAACCATTATGTACATTTTGTGACAGCATTTCTTTGATGTCAGTGTAAAGACAAATGGAAATGAACAATTCCACTTAAAATGCTTCACAAGTAAAACTAGCAGAATTTAGTCCACTAGAGCTAATCTTTTCAACCTACATCAACAGAATAAAATTATTTCACTCTTGAGCAGAACTCTTCAGCTCTAAAACACAAATTTCTGGATTTAGCAAGAGTTACCAACCAAACTAGCAAAACTGCTGTGAAGGTGTTGTGAAATTTGCAACAGTGCCAGAAGGTCGCGGGTCCTATTGCACTTGAGTCCTGATGCCACAGTTTCAGTTCTGCTCTCGAGGCAAATGAATTCAGTTTTCACCAAAATAGCAACTATAAACATGCTTTTTAAGTGAAGTTTTATATCTGAACACACTCGGCCCTGTGTATGCACACAAGTGCCTTCACCAGCCTCCTTGCACGAGGGGATCGTGCACGTGTATTTGCTGTGAACTGGCTGTTTGGTGATTCTAGCACATTCCAAGCTGGGATGAGGTTCCCAGCATGGCTCTTGTCTACACATCATAACCAAATGTCTTTCAGATATTTGCATCAAAATCTGACAACATACCATTCACAAACACACAAGTATTGGCCTTCATTTTATTGCTCAGGTTCACTACCACTATGAACATTCACAGAACTTAGAGTCTCCAAACTATTAGCATCACTGCAAACTACAGCATCATCCTCCTATTCCTGTTGACAGCATTGAGCTGTAGTGAACAGCCCAAGACAGATTTTCAACTGCAACTGAAACAGTAAACTAACAAAAAACTGTCTATTATTATTTGCTGTAAAATTCAATCCTTTACTGCACATTGCTGGACAGGGTGAACAGATTCAGTACAGACTTACTTACCCAGTTTCATCTACCTGATCAGGTAATATTTGGAGACTCATTATGGAGAAAACTGTGGCTGTGTGCCCACTAGCTGTGGTTATCTGTCCAAATAGCTGAGAGACATTCTGCAAGAGAAAAAAGGAAGAGGAAGAAGAAAAAGTCAGGGGGTGGTGAACAATAAAATGGTTCTTTGCTTGGGCTGCTTTATTTTCCCACAAAAGTTCACAAAAGAACTATTCTCCATGTAAGCTTGGTACTTACTGCCCAACATTTGTTGAAAGTACATGCTTTTACATGTTTCAGATTTTGCCTTATTTAATATAAACATATAGGCATGTATATAGTTTGGCCTATTTCAGGAGATTCATGCAGACCTTGTGTTTGTGGGGAAACCCTGATCAAGCTACCATCAGTGGCTTTAAAGAGAGATTATCAAGTTGTAATTTGTATGATACTGTAAAAGGATCTAAACTCAGGAAGACCTAAAACCAATCCCACTCTGAATCCTGAAAAGGAATTTCAAATTCCCACATTTATTCTAACCCAAATCTGGACAGCTTATGTGTTAAAATCAAGAATTGGAAAGGGTCTGTTTTCCCAACTGGACACAACAGCACATCACAGCAGTTACACCAGTATACTTTGGTCAGACAGCTAGTCTGTCTAGCACTTCAGACCACTCATGTTTAATTCCAGAGAAGTTTACACATTTCAAGTTTTGTTCTGCTTCTGTTTTCAAATTCCAGGGAAGCATATATTCCAAATTAAGAAAATAAATCCTTGTGAGCAAACTAGACATATTTTTTGTGATTTTGAATCAACACTTGACAAAACTTCTATTTTAACCTTAACTTGAAATGGGATCCATTAAATTCCATTACGTGTAGACACTTTTTGCATTCACTTGCAAGGTTCATGAATTTTAGCAAAGCATTTTGCAAATGTGATTTCATTTTTAAGTTTGTAAATAAAATATGAAACCATAATTTTTCTAAGGCTTGAGCCTTCATTACAAAATCTTTTCTTTCTGTGTAAGGTTTATGTTGCATTACAAATTCTTTGTAAAGCTCCTTGATGATGAGTGCATAGGTACAACGTAGTGTCTTGACTAAATTCTCTCACTTTTTAGTCAGGGGTTGGAGTTAGTACTTAAGGTAATGAATACATGTTTAGCACACAAAAATATTACAAATCAAAAGGCAAATTATTATTTTTCATGAAATCATTCTGAAACAAGTTTCCTAAAGCCATTTTCCCTTAATAGCTTGGTATACTTACATTCTACACAAATGTATCACTCTCATAGTGCCAGACATGAAAACCATGTGCTGAATCTGTCACATGAAAACACGAACTACTGGCAGGAAATCAAAGTAATAAGCAAGGAAAAGTAGTATTGGCTAATTTCACCATCAGGCCACAGACAGAAGGTAACAGGGAACAAAGCCACAAGGAGTGAAGCACAGGTACAAAACTGCCATCAAATTGCTTCATTTTATCTACCTTCAAGATGTCTTTGTTGTCACCCCCAAGCTGTTAGGGAGACCTGCACATTGTCACAGCCAAGTGTTTGTTGCTAATCCAGTGTCCCAGAGTGTCCAGCTCAGCTGCAGTGGTACCTGTTGTCATCTCTTTCCAGATCGAGTACGAGCACAGAGCGCCCGAGTGCCGCTTGGGTCTAAAGGAGGGTCGTCCATTCTCTGGGGTCACTGCCTGCCTCGACTTCTGTGCTCATGCTCACAGAGACTTGCACAACATGCAGAATGGGAGTACACTGGTAAGCCTGTGATGCCCACAGTCTCCTACTCCTGCACTCATGTCTTTCCTTATTATCTCCTGTCTGTCTAAATTTACACTCGCTTAATGCAGATTGCTAGAAAAAAAGGAACATTAAGCAGCAATTGAGCTAACTTATTACCCCCTTCACAGTTTTTCATTCAAATGAATGAGACAGCGTATTAAAGAAATGTTTAATACAGAATTGGTGAAAGAGGAACTGTGGAGGCAATGGAAACAAAGTCCCAGCAGGGCTGAAATGCCTGTTTCAGTGTTCCTGACACAAAATGGTTTGTATTTGTCCCGTTGAAACACTTTTTTCCTAACAACTTTGGATTGTATCTTCTAATAAAATAAAAATGGAAGCAAACAATTTCTTTCCAAGAGAGTTTTGAATTTTATTCCTGCTTGGGATGAGCAGAAAGTCTGCAAGCTTTACCATGCTTGGCATTGCACATGCACCCTTTACTCTCTTTAGTTTCTGATTTCTAGCATGTACAGCGAAGGGTCTGTAGAAGACAAGATGGTTTTCAGTGTGTATTGCATTCTTTCTGTTCCTTGCCTGCTCTCTGTGACAACACAGCTGGGGCAAACATGAGAAAGAATACTCTTCAGTTTTTAATAATCATCATGGTTATAATTTGAAGCAGCTACCTAGATTCGCAGTGCAGCTCTTGTTACAACCAAAGAGAATACTTCCCTTTTTAATTCCAACGGAATTTTTCCCATTTCCAGGGTCTGACTTAATGGACCAAAGAGAGTACTTCCCTTTTTAATTCCAATGGAGTTTTTCCCATTTCCAGGGTCTGACTTAATGGTCAAGTTAATCACCACCAATACAATGTACATTTCCAGCTGAGCTTTCTCCCTAAAAGTGGCTGATGCAATTATTTTGCTGCAAAGTATGTCTGTATCAGCATCTTTTTCCACCAAGATCCTCCCAACACCTGTTTTTGCCGGAGCTGGCACAATGAGCATGCTGCACAGCACAACAGAAATTTCCTTAAATCTTACTAACATTATAGTGGCTGCAAAGTCCTGGAAGTTGCCACTGTAAGGGGATGTGAAATACAATGCCAGTGTGTTATATTACACAGTGTCTCTAATAGGTAGCTACCTCATGTATTATAGTGAAAAAATCTTCAGGTGAGTACAAAGTCACACATGCCACTGCTTTAGCTCTCTGACCACAGTGCAATGGATCACACAGTTTATTTCACATTAGGGGAATCTCTAACTATACAGTTCATTTCAGCACAAGCACAAGAAATA
>NW_008680508.1:0-227 GCF_000695815.1 Acanthisitta chloris
CCTGGCCCCGCCGCGATCGCCCGTCCCGGCCGCGGACGGGCTCGCCTGGGCACGCTCGTTTCTCTCGTGCGTTCTAAAAACACCACATCGGGCACTTTCCTGTTGCTGCCCGGTAGTTAGTTGCTCCCCCATTTGTGTGTGTGTTCGGAGAGCCGCGTTTGGATCTGCGTGCACGGGTTTGCATTGCTCAAGTTACCTGCGTGAGGATGTTGGGCGTGCTGCAGCTG
>NW_008680508.1:271-22783 GCF_000695815.1 Acanthisitta chloris
GGTTATGACCTTGTGGTACCTTGCTGGTGACCCTTTTTATCGGTTGCATTGTATTTCACTTAAACTGTAACTAAAAGGAGCAATTTATTGAATTGGATAACTGATATTTGCTTTCTTTTATATCTGCTACTTAGGTGTTCGTCATCTGTTGATAGGCTTTGTGATCACTGGATTTAAAAATGTTAAACTTCATTTTTGTGCTTTTTAAAGTCTTGAATGCTTTAATTTCTCCTCGTCTGGAACTTTTCCAGTCTTATTCTCTCTTTGGAACTGCCTGGAATGGGGTGTAATGTTGAAAGAGAAGTATGCAGATACAGTGTAATCTTACCCTCTTTAGTATTTGTTTTATGGTATGTGTCTGCAAATCTGGGTCAGTATCCCGTGGGTTTGAGACCAGAAAACATTACTCTAGATCTGTTTACTGAAGTAGATACTTATACAGCATTTGGATTTCCATAGGAGAAAGCCTTCAATACAAATAAAAATGAATTAAAAAACTATATGCTGCCCTTCAAATTAGCATTCTCCAAATCACTTGTCTACTTTGCCTTGATAGTCTCTCTCTGGCCATTATATGGTGATGTCTGATAACATTCTTCTCCATTTTTCTTTTCAGCATTTAATGTAAGGCCTTCCAAGCAAAACATGTTATTTTAAAATCTGCAGAGAAACAAGATGACAGCAAAATTGTTTATTAGAAAAGCCAGAGAGTTAAATATTAGTTCCTATTGCAGTTTATACTGGAAGCTGCTTTTGAATATTCTGCAAATTGGTTTTAGGAGATCTAATAGTGGCTTTGTGAACATAAACATATTTTTCTGTTAGACTGAATGTATGTTGATATTTGATGCATCTATATAATGGCAGCAAACAATCAATATATTGGCTTTTCTGGTCACTGCATGTTGCTGTTGGTGCATGACAAATGTAGTTGTGGTTTAACTGCACTAATTGCTGAGTGCTTTATTGAGATTTGTCTCCAAAGAATCCAATGTTCTCTGAGTAAATGCCAGACTTCAGCTCACTGAGGGCTACGAGCAAGATGGAAAGATTTGTGTAGTATTTCTGTGCAGCGTTTCAAGTAGCACACACACCAGGGGACAGGGTTCTGCAGTGGAAGGTAGCTTGAGTGAATTCCAAGTTTTGTTGGCGGGTGTTCCAGACTTTTTGATAACTGTGCTGTGAAGTGAGTTGACAGAACATCAGGTTGTGCGAGGCAGAGCTTAATACCTGTTCTAGCTTTCTCACTCTAAGTGGAGCAGGATGCTCCTGACTTGGTTTGCAACAGATACTCTATGGCGAATGTTCTGTTATTATTCCTTAGCTTTTATGCAGAATGCTTGATCTATAGGTAATCAGTTGATGATCTCTGTGCCTGAGAAGGATGTGCTGCCATGCGTCAGCTCATGTAAAAGGGCAAACTCTTAGATATCTTAACTCAGCCCAAAACTTGGAGGTTAGGGACTCACTGAGACAATGTTGAGGTTCTGTCACAGAACTCTAACACTGAAGTACAACGTTTTGGCATTGTTTAGACTCCAAATCATGTAATAATAGTAAACAGAACAACAAAAATACCCTAAAACTTGACAAACTTTTGAAGGCTTCTTAGCACCGCAAAAAATAATCTAATTGTATTTATTAGATTTTACAGTTGGGTGATTAACACTGTTGGGATTTTATGTTTTACAAAGAGAGGTTAGTGTTCCAAATTTGGGAGACATTGACCTGAAGTTCTCTTTGGTAGCTGTAGTTAGCAATTGTGCTGTGAGGCTGAGGACAAGCCAGCAGGATTGCTCATGACAATAATCAAGGAAAGAGCACTTGCATGCTTGGAAGCTTTCTGGCCTCTAGAGATTCTGGACCGAGTTTACAGACTTGTTGGAGGTGCCCCATGGACTGCAGTAATGTACATAAAAATGTCTCTGAGGAGCCAAAGAATAAGCAAGTTTAAAGCCCCACGTAACAGAAATTTCCTATATCATCTCTTTAAGATTTTAATCCTTTTTGCTTTATTTAACCTTTTAAGGAGAGGTGTCCCATTTTCTGTCTTGGTCATTGTTTTATTTCAAAAGAAACCTCCAGCTCTGTTTATTCAGTTTGGTTACTCAGGATACAAAATATTTCAAGACACAGCACAATCTTAAGCATGCACTGTCTGCTCCTAAAGATATGAGTGTGTCCAGTACGTGGCATCCAAGACAGTGTGGGCTAATACATTCAGACATCATGTCAGCCTTACCTCAAATGCATTCTGTGATCCACAAACCAACCTGAACAGAGAACAAAACAGCATTTCTGATATGAGTGGCCTAATTTTTTTTTTTTTTGGTCTGTCCTCTTCTATTTCTAGCATGTAAAACAAATGGAGTAAGTAACTCGGATTTGAGAAGATTAGTGCACTGTGGTTATGTGGAATACTTTGCAGAATTAAGCTCTCTGTCCTATTAAACAAAGAAACACTTTCATACTCTTTAACCATAAAAGTGTTTTAAATAAAAAGTACACTTACCAAAAAACTGTCAAGTTAAGCTGCATGTTGATTCACTACTCTCCATATGCTTTGGACTGCATCCAAGCTTGAGTTTTGCCAGAAGTAGTTTTCCAGTTCTGTTTTGGGGGATGAGTGTCTAATTATTATTCAATGCACATGACTTAGCAAAATATACAAGTGATGGAAGAAATTGACTCTGTGATATTCTTTTAGGCGTTACAAGTGCTTTACTTTATTCTTGCATTCCCCGGCTCATATTTAAAAGATCTGATGGAAGAGTAGAGTCAAAAAGAGAAAATGTTCCCTGGTTTTGAACAGTTTCTTCCTTTTTGATAATTTTGGACCTCTGTCCTTCTGTTTCCCTGAATGTGTTGTTATTACAAGTTTCCTAGGAGTTTGTCACAATTTCAAATGAAGTGTCTCTCTCTATGTTGTTCCCTAATCTCTGGGACTTTTTGCTCAGAAATGTGTTTAAGTGATCTGCATAGCATGTGTGCAGTGAGTCCCTTGTATTCAGGGTGTGTTAGCACATGTGTGACCAAATTGGTAAGTCCATGTCCCTGCTGCGTGAGTACAGCACATGCTCGATGAGGTGGACTAAGTATGTCTATGCTCACAGACCAATTCTGGGGAGGAAATGGAAATTTGATAGGGGGACTGTATGGAAAGAAACTAAATAATGATCAGGCCTTTTGCTGAATGTGGTGAGAAAGTCCTTATTAGAAAAATAATTCCATTTGAACCAGAGAGTGGAACCTTGTGGTCATCTGTAAGCAGGTGCTTGCTGTTGTCTGCTCTGAACTGGCAGGATGTCTTTTTCTAGTCAAAAGCTATGCGACTGCATTGGCACAGTGCTGAGACCAAAATAAATCTAGATTCTCCAGGACTTCCTGCCAAATATGTGATGTAGTCAGATGGCATTTGGGGAGGATTTTCTGTCCCAAACACATTCTCTTTCTGCCTGAGAAGGAGGACAAATTTGGATAAACCCATATCTACAGTATTCTCTCCTGTACTGTGAATACGATCAATACTCTGCACTGGTCCCTCCACTGCAGGTCTGAGGTTGTACTGAATGGTATGCAATTAGTACAAAATGGCATTAAATTGCACTTCAGTTTAAAGTTCAGTATCATAAAGGTTCATGGAAGGATTCAGCAAGAAACACTGAGGAAAAAGAGAAGAGGGTTTGTTGTCCCAGAAGCTTTGGTCCCCAAGCAGTTTTTTGCACATGAAAGAGCTTTGCCTAAAATCGTCAGATTTGTTTCTGTTGATCTTTCCCAGATTTTATCAGTAGTTCTCTGTGCTTTATGTTCTACAGTATAATAGAGTTATTAGAAATAATTTAAAAAACCAAAACAAGATAACGAAACCTTCCTCTAAAAGGAAATCACTGTATCTTATCTTTCAAATAGATCAAAGACAATCATTGGCACTTATTTGCTGTAATTCCTGATTCATAGAAGCTTCTTATGTGCAGGAGAAAAGCTGAAGAAAGTTAACTAAATAGAATTTTCAGTAATCCTATTAAGAGAAACCTGTGTAGAGAAGTCTTGTGACAGGTTTTAGGAAGTCTATTGTCAGAATTATCTTTAGAAATTAGGATGTGATAAAGTAATTTTAGTTCTCTCTGTAGGTGTTCTGCAATATTTTATTAAGGACTGAGTATTTAAATAGTTATGAAATGTTCATTTCTAAAAACAAAAATCAAAGTGAAGAAAAGGAAATACTTTTTTTATCTTTCCTCTTCAAACTCTGCCCCAAGCATACTCTTCTCTGCAGACTTATTTTCCAGACTGACTGCAGCTGTGGAACAATCATCCTTCATGTATTTGCATTTAGTATCTGCAAATTGTATTTGTGTCCTTTTTGTGGTTGCTTGTTCATAATAATCTGCAGCCCATGGTGGTTGGGGTTTTCTTAAGTTTCATAGGCTTCTGTCTTACACAGATGTTACTTGAATCACTGAGAACTCCTGCCATTATGTTTGGAATCCTTTCTTGTTTGTGGGTAGAATTTCACATAATAAAAGAAGTTCTCGTGTTACTTTGACTCTCTGGATGGAGTGTGATGGAGTTAGAGGTGCAGATTTGTCTTCTGTGAGCCAGAAGGCCCTTGAAGACGTGCTGCTGTGAGGAAATCAGCGGACCCGGAAACTCTGTACTGATGCAGTTTTTGACATGGATTATTTTTACGTCTGGTGTTTGGTATCCAAATGTGGAATGTATTTCAAATTGTGATCGTTCCTGGCAAATCATACTTCTCTTTGGAAAAATAAATTAAAAATTGCTTTTCAGAGAAAGCACAGTTGCTAGAAGGCTTATTACTTGTCAGAACAAAGGAGGTATCTTGCTATAGCTTCTGCCTTGGTTTGATGGCAATACCCATTTCATAGCTAAAAAATTATTTCCTCTTATGTTCCTTGTGTCCCAGCTTGGATAATGGAACTGAAAGAAAATACTCGGACTGCTCTGTAGAATGCAGGATGGGGTAAAGTGGGATTTGGGATGATATGAATAGGTGCCCTATACCCTGCCCTAAAGCAGCTGAGTATGTCTAACATTGAGAGTTTCAGTACTTATTGCATTTCGTGCATGTGTTTCTGTCACAGGGTTTTAGAATTGTTGAGAGCTAGGTCCTTTTCTGTAGCAAAAATAGATACTCTGGGTGCAGTTTATAGGTATGTAGCAGTCTTGAAGGGGGAAAAAAGTACAGGTTGCTGTAACTGAATACACTATGTGTTACTTGATCCCCCACACCAAGATTTGCATAGCTGGTCCTGCCCTTCCGTTGCAGCCTGCCCTTTTGTGGCTGAAGGGAGAAAATCATGAACTAAAGTGTTTCAAATTGATTATGATGCTTAGATTAGAAACATTTTACCTTATTTTTAACTGGTGTTCTATTTACTTTTGGAAAGAAATAGTGCCTAGACTTACCTGAAGAATGGGACTGGTAGGGGAAGTGTTTCCTTCAAGACGGTGCAGGGGATGTGTCAAGATAAGAGATGATTTATGATAGGATTCCAAAAAGTTGATTTGAAGAAACATAATTAAATTTCATAAATGGAAAACACTTGAAAATTAAAGTACAGGAGATAATAGAGAAAGCACCCAGCTTTGTTACTGAATTCTTAAATGATGATGCTTGTACTGTAGTGCTGTTTACTAAAAAAACCTAAACAAAAGAAAAACAAAAGGCAACACATTTCTGGAGAAAGCTTTTATGTGTAGGAGTGTCATCTGTCAGCTTTTTCAGCTGCTGTAGGCCAAGTGCTGGATGGAGGTTAGGAGACTACCATTCTTTCTTGATCTATATAGTGTATCTCAGCAGCTCTAGGCTGGGGAAAGAATGTGTGAGGTTGGGTAGGAAGGAAGATGACTTGCTTGAAACTCTAAACAATATCCCTGTTGTGTGAGTTTTGTTGTTCGGGTTTTTTTCTTCTTCCTCCTTCCCCTCTCTCCTGCAGCAAGTTTAGGTGGAATACCATAAGCTGTTTAAAAATGTAACATCCGTTTCACATTAGCTGCTTGAGAGTTTTGTTTCTGGACTTCTGTGTGTGATGGCTGCGTTTGAGGTTTATTTATTTATTTTATGAAATACAGGATAAAACTTTGTCTGGGATGAGGTTCACAATAATATGCTGGTGGTAAATATTTAGATGGGAAATAGAATGTCTTAAGTTAGCTCTGTGACAGTTGGCAGGCAAGAAGTTCAGGATGGTTTGAGTGAGGCCATTCTTATTCCAGCCTGGCACATGCTAATTGTACCTGATCAGTAAGGGGCTAACAGCTGAGTTCTGTGGAGTTTCCTGGGGTAGTCTAAGATGCCCCTCTGGTCCCATGCTCTCCTAGTTTACTGTACATACAGCTCAAGTGGCAGAGCGAGTGTGTGCCCATACCTTAGCTGTTCCAGCTCATTATTTGTCTGACTACTGGAAATTTTCCAGAAAAAGAAAATAATTCTTTTTCTGCAGATGATGATTATTGGAGTAAAAAATGTAACTGTATGTGCTTCTGCAGTCTCCTATGTGGTGGTACCCTTGGACAAAGGATTTGAGCAAAGGAATGGAAGTGGGAATAATGGGCAGCTGTTTGTCTAGTTGACTAGAAGTCAATCCTCATAAAAAGATGAGCCAAAAAACCCCTAATGATTAAACATGTCTTCTTTGCATAGTTATATGTAATTGAATATGATCTGATTTTATCAAATACCATGGTTTATTTACAAATACCTTTTGTACTTCAGATGTTGCTGTATCTCATGGTGCTTGCAAAGGCAAAGGAGGTCATTATTTTTCTTTCCTGTTGTATCTAGTTACAGAAACGTTAGGCTGAAGTAAAAATAGATGAATGAGTCACCTAGTTAGATAATTTCAGGCACTGCACTACAGAGCACTCATTGGTATTATTACTAGGTTGAAACCATCCAAAAAGTGTTTAGGAAACCAAGAGTTTCTCAGTGGCATAAGAACAAAAAATGACAGGTTTTACAGAAGACACTGAACCTGTGTGACTGTGCTACAGCAGTTCTTATTTGTAAGTGCTAAAATTGTTATGTATCGTTTCTCCTTCAACCAGCAGAAAGTATGAAGGGAGCAAAGAAAAAGCCCATTGTGTTTTCTAGATGGACTGAGTCAAATCTTTATGCTCACAACTGACCCAGATCTACTGCTTTGGTTCACCTCTCAGTTGAAAACTTCCAAGAGAGCCCTGCTGGAGAGCTGCCTCTGGGCTGGTATCCTGGTCTTCCAGGGTCAGAGCTGCTGAGGGAGATAGATCTCTTTGGTTTTGTTTTGGTTTATTTTGTGTAGTGTGGGTGTAAGGACTGAACTATGGAAAGAATCCATCTGCATGGCTTCCAGCTTTCCTTTGGCTCTGGAGGTGAGAACAGGGGGAGAGACACTTCTAGTGCTTTACCATAGCACCTCCGCTGGTTTCCCAGAAGGAAGGATGCTGTGAAGGAAGGATGCTTGTGGATGATAAGTGTATGTTGTACATGGGTAGTAGTTCAGGACAAGGATTCTGAAGTAGGAAGGTTGTGCTGGAAAAACTGAAGAAGTGGATGAGGCACTGAGTAGTGCTGTAAACTTACTGGAGAATGGAAGACAGACAGTGGAGAAAGAAGGGAACTGTGGCTAGTGTTGCAGAATCAGGTGAAAATAGACTGCAATTAAGTGGAAGCAAAAGAATAGCAGGTAATGTCTGGCTCAAGAGGGAACGCTATCCAAGTAAACTGTTTGAGATAGTACTGGAAAGAAAAAACTAGTAAGTGAAAATTTTAAATGACTAAATAGCAAAAATGCTCTGAAGGAAAGAATAGATGAGAATGAGTCCACCAGTGCTGGTGGATTTCAGTTCTCTTCTGTAGGGGGTGGGGGAAGTATCTCTGAACCCATGAGTTCTCACTTATTGCTGGCTCACATGTAGGATGAGTTCTGCTGCTTTTCATCAGTCTCTTCAAGTAGTATAGTGTGCAAGAAAGTTTGTGATTCTTCATGTTGTAAGCATGCAGGTGTGGTATTTTATCTTTTTTTTTTTTTTTTTTTTTAGCTAGGGAATTGCACTAAAAGGCTGGCAATTCTGTCATTTTATAGTGTTCTTTCAATGCAAAAGCTGATGTATGCCATTTTCTTTTTTGGTGCTACTCAGCCCCTTGCTGTCAAGTCTGTTCTCTTGGCCATTTTACTCCCAGCTTCCTCACACATTTCCTTAGCTGTTTCTACATGTACTGTAAACCACACAGTATTATTTTGGTCTCCTTTTGTACTTCATCCAGTTTATATCCATATTGTGGATATCATGCTTTAGGGGAAATTACATGTTACTCCAACTAAAGTCTTTGTGGTTCTGAGGGAAGTAGCAGGAATTATTCGTGTCTTATAACACTCACAATAAAATACCATAAAAGAACTGGTTAAAGGATCTCCCTGATCAAGATTTATCGCTGGGATAACAGTAGTTAGTTGTACCCCTCTGTTTTTTTAACTAAGTAGTTTTAAGATTGAGTGTGTGTGAAGGCCTGAAGGAATAGGTTTGCACAGCTGCAGTACATGGCAGGACCATGTGGATTGGAATCACCTTTGGGTGTTTTGAAATTGACTTTTCTTGGACTATTTCTTCCCAAGAGGAAAGGGCTTAGTGCACACTGGTTGTTTGTCATATTTTAGTAAATGCTAATAAATTATTGCAGTCTTTTGAGCTGAAAATAACTGACTTATTTATATGTGCTGCAGTTCCGTGTATGTAGGTGATGGCAAAACTGCTCATCATTACTACCTTTCTTGGAACCTTTTCCAAACATATGGAATTATTTCTCTATGAGAAATAGCTAAGTTAGGACCTGTAAATCTGGCAAAGACATGGCATGACAGGGAGGCATGTGATGGAGGATTACAAAATCGTGTCAGATGGAGAGAGTAGATATCTCTTCCAATACATGAACTAGGGGATCTCAAAAGCTAATATGAGTCAGACTTAAGCAACATGAAGTCCAGTCTCTGACCTCGGTACAGTGGATAGCAGATCTGTGGAATTAATTGTTAAAGGGTGTTGTGGATGCTAAAAGCTTATGTAAATTTTTGAGGGAGTCTGGGTAAGTTCATGAAAGATAAATGATTGGAGGTTTACTAAATATAGAATATCACATTCAGCTTAGCAAGTTCTTCTAGAGGAAAATGGGAGCACATTTGGGATATGTAATACATGTTCTTGCGCTTCGATAGCATCTTTCTATATGCATTGCTGAAGATCAGAATACTGATAGAAATGGATCCCATACTGGCCCAATATAGCTGCTCTCATGCACTGTTATATCCCATTGCTAAAGCTGATCATGACTTTCTAATTCTTTTCTAATCCTGATGCGAATATGAACATCAAATTGTCAGCACAGCGGACTCTGAGGAGGAAAAGTAAAAAGAAGAAAAAGATCAAAACATCCCTCCTACATTGCAAGGCAATTAGCTCTCCCTCAATTCTTAGTTTATAAATACTTTTTTCCTCTGTCCCTAGTGAAAATTGTAAATGTGAGGCCACAGAAACAACAGGAAAGTCTTGCATACAGTTATGGGAAAGACTACTGAAGGTGAGGCTAGTACAGGGGAATTTTATTTGCATAGTTAAATGATGTCATTTCAAGGAAGGAGTGGGAGATTTCAGCCCATGGAACCTGTCCCTGCTATCCACCCTACTCATTGTATATCTGTCTTGCATATTTATTTTTTTACCAGATTCCTGGTCTGCTGGATTTGATTTACCTTAAGTGGAACATAAGTAATTGGTCTTAGAGAAAAATACATGTATGTGATTGAGCTCTGGCAGTTTATGATTTTGATCACACTGGTTCCTGCAGCCTGGTTTGCCCTGTGAGGGTCTGTCACCTTGTCTTCTCTTTATTTATATCTCAATTTTCCTTCCACTTAGATAAGTCAAACTGACCTCCTCTGTCAGTTCTGCTCACTGAAGGAAGTGAATGTTCCATGTAATGCAGTCTGCTTATTTTATCACTTTGGAAGTAAAATTCTTAGAGGTGAAACAGTAAATCATGTTTATTGCTGCTCGGTGAATTATTTGTAATACTTTGTCTCTGTGTCCTCTAGGTACGTTTGTCATACATGCGGATGAAGTATCTCTTCATCTCTTGGTTAGTAGTGTTTATTGGCAGCTGGGTTATGTATGTTCAGTACTCCACCTACACAGAACTATGCAGAGGACGTGACTGTAGGAAAATAATAGTAAGTATATTTAGCATAGCTTTCTGAAGTGCTTGACTAATTCCACAGCCAATTCAGTCAGTGCCACGTGTAATTTAATCAAATTCTGATGTTCCATCATGTTGAAGTAAGATTATGACTTCAGTTACAGATAAAACCTCTCTTAATATTATTTTGTCTCTTAATATTATTTTGGCATAGGGTTATTAAAATTGGTGTTTGTAGATTTGTCTTTCAAGAATCAGGTGTTGGAAGAGATACAGCTGTTGTCTCCTTTCTTGGGCAATTTGTTAAATATTTTTCTCCCTATTTGTTTCAGTGTGATAAATACAAGACTGGAGTTATTGATGGGTCAGCATGTAGCAGTCTTTGTGCTAAAGAAACATTGTACTTTGGAAAATGCTTGTCAACAAAGCCCAATAACCAGGTAAGGCTTTACTCATCCAACCTAGTTTTATTATTTCCCACTGAAATGTCACAGTCTGGAACATCAACTGGACCTTCGTGTCTGCAGGTTGTGTCTGTTTAATACGGATTATTTCAAACTGGGGGACATGTAGAGCATGTTTGTGTGTGTGTGTGTATGTTTACAAACACACATATGGAAGATATAGGTAGAATACATATGATTAATACATACAATATGCACCTATATACAGTATTATATGTTATTCCTATATGTAGAGTGGTATATAATTATTTTATAATACATTTTAGAAAAATTATACTGGTTCCTTCCACAATTTGACAGAATAAGGATGCAGCAGTGTGTTGTGTTGTGTTTGAAGCTTTGTCCAGATTTGGTCTCTGCATTCTCTGTACACAGGACTCAGTTTCCTGATCTGTGTTGTTACCTGACTTGAAGCAGTGGTTGGAGTGCTGGTGATCTTCAGATGGACTTCTACAGCCTTTTTTACCATTTCCCTTCTTTTTCTGCATAGATATATTTAGGCATCTGGGGAAATCTGCAAGGTGTTATCAAGTGCCAGATGGAAGAGGCTGCTCAACTTGATTTTGGTGCTGACCCAGAACCAAGGAAGGAAGTAGTCCTATTTGATAAACCAACAAGAGGAACCACTGTTGAGAAATTCAAAGAAATGGTATATGGTCTTTTTAAAGTAAGTATATGCTTATTTATTCTGTTTTGACAGAAAGGCTTATTCTCCTGAAGCTGGAGAGAATACCCTATTGTATGAGCCTTGTTCAAGTGCATGTTAGAAAAATAATCAGCACAAAAGAGTTTTTCTGAGGTGCTTATCTCAAAGCTTGAAGTAACTAATTACCAGAGTTTTTCCTTACTTTTTAACTGATGGAAGCTGACATTCATCTTGCATGTCTACAGCTTGCACTGGCATTTGTATATAAAATATGGTAAAGATTTGGGTTTTAGTGCTTTTGAGGGTATTGTTCATGCTTGGGAAGAGTTCCTGTGTTAACTGAGCTTCTCTCTATCCAGAATGACACTTGTCCATTGTGTTATATTAATGTGTTGCTTAGTTCTATTACCCCCGAATTTTCATAATATAATCACTATGATGCTCTGTTAATTCTGATTTGGGGTTTTCTTTCTTAAAATTCTCTTGCAATTGTCTTAGTTCTGTGTCCCCAGTGATGGAAGCAATGCTGTTGTCGCTGGGTGAGCTAAGTGTACACATGCACACACACGTAACAGTTGTGTAAAGCTGATGTCAGTTGTCACGAACGACAGCAGCTTTGTCCCTAAGGAGGGGTGAGCAGCAGGTGAGCTAGGATAGTTTCTAGGAGAGTTTGGAACAAGTTTATCTGCCTTTGTGTGTGCATTCATGGTAGTTGAAAATGAAACAGTTCTGACTCCAGCAACAGCACCTTTTGCTGTATTGATACAATGGAGGGGGTTATAGCAAATAACAAAATGAAGTATTGCAGTGCACTTATCTGAGGGGATTTGTACCCAATGTGTCTTGTTACTTTTTATAGGTGGCCAAAATGTAGTCAATACTGTAATTTATCTACACCTGTAAGGCTTAATCAGCTGAAAATGAAACCTAATCTAAACATTTGAATTCCATATACTTTTTCTAAGAGCATATTTAACAAGCTGCTCTATATGATTTTTCTGAAGATTGATCTGACCAAGAACAATGTTTGAATTTTAATGTTTGCATTTTGAAATGCAAAGAATACTTGTGCTTTCAGAAGATTGTAGGCTGGGTGCCTATGAAAACAACATAAAGGAAGCTCTTGAGGCATCTGATGGCAGGTCCTGTAACACCCATAACCAATGAAAGCTAGAACATACCCTGCAGTGCTGTTCATAGATGGAGAATAACAGGAGGTAGAATGACAGGTGGATTGGTTGTAGTTTTTGAAGTCATACTCAAGCTCTTTTGTTCATTGCTTTTAGGCAAAATTGGGTGAACAAGGAAATCTCTCAGAACTGGTTAATCTCATCCTGTCTTTTGCTGACGGAAACAAAGATGGCAGAGTCTCTTTGCCAGAGGCAAAATCGGCGTGGGCACTTCTGCAGCTAGAGGAGTTTCTGTTAATGGTGATCTTGCAGGATAAAGAACATACTCCCAAGCTGATGGGTTTTTGTGGGGATCTCTATGTGACTGAAAGAGTTGAATATACCTCTCTCTATGGAATCAGCCTTCCATGGATTATAGAACTTTTCATTCCCTCTGGCTTCAGAAGAAGCATGGACCAATGGTTCACTCCATCATGGCCAAGAAAGGCAAAAATAGCTATAGGGCTTCTAGAATTTGTGGAAGATATTTTCCATGGACCTTATGGAAACTTTCTTATGTGTGATACAAGTGCCAAAAACTTGGGATATAACGATAAATATGATTTGAAAATGATGGACATGAGAAAAGTTGTGCCAGAAATTAATTTGAAGGAAATAATTAAAGATCGTCAGTGTGAATCAGATTTGGACTGCATTTATGGTACAGACTGTAGAACAGTATGTGACCAAACCAAAAGGAGATGTACCACAGAAGTCATTCAGCCAAACTTGGCAAAAGCCTGTCAGCTGCTTAAAGACTATCTGCTTCGTGGTGCTCCTTCTGATATCCACGAAGAACTGGAAAAACAGCTGTACTTGTGTATTGCCCTCAAAGTCACAGCAAATCAGATGGAAATGGAACATTCTTTAATACTCAACAACTTAAAAACTTTACTGTGGAAAAAAATTTCTCATACAAATGATTCCTAGCTTCTCCACCAGCAGAAGAGAATACTGATGCCTGCCACTAGAGGTGGCCTACCACGTTTGATAAAAACAATCTGCAGAATTTTTTAAAAGGTATTTCTTTACTCAGATTTTATTAATGGTTCTTTCACTCTCACCCTTCAGTCAGTACCCTCTGACAGGGCTTCTCCAAGAATGAACATGCCACTGAATGATGGGGCAGAGGCCAGAAGTCCTTCTGGTGTTCAGTGCTGTGTTACGGAAACAAAAACTCTGCATGCTTGACTGTTCTGTGCACTTTGTCAGATCTTGACAAGGATGAAAGTATTCACTGTGCCACCACATCAACTGATGGAACATTTTACAATTCTGTGAAAATCATTGCTCACTTGTGAAATACCTGCAAAGGATTTTTATCCTGAGTAGTTCTATGAGGAACCACCACTACTGCAAATAATGTGTCAGAGTCCAGGCTGCTGTTATGAATAAACTGAACTGTGAGATTGAAGTTTACTAATACCTTGGCATAGCAGAATTTGCACATCAATAATTTTTAAACTGTGGAAAATTAGAATTTTATTCTAGAACGAACAGGTTGTAATATGAGACTTAAATCAGATTTGTTTACATATTGTTACCTCATACTTACATCTTGAATGTTTAAGTAGTTCAGTACTCTTTCATTGTCCTTGTGTGGTGAACCGTGTTGGGAGCCAAGAGTTTTAGAATGTTATTTCTTAAAATCATCTACATGGCCTAGCAGAAATACCAGCATCTGTTTCAGAAACTAAAATATTGTACTTCAGTTGAAACCTTTAACTCAAATTAAGCTGTACAAATACGGAAAAGTAAGGACTCTGGGGACTCAGCTATTGAATGAAAACTGAAGTTAATTAATTTTCAAAAATACTGATAGCAGAAGTGTCTTACCAGTTAAAAAAAGCTGCCTAGTGTTAGAATCTGCTCTATGACATAAGAAACAAGTTAATAGTTGTGGATACTCTTAACTCTTTACTGTCCCTCCAAATTTAGCTGCAGACTTGTACCTAAATTGTCTTAACTATTGCAGGAATATGTAAGCAAGAGCTGGGCCTGAACCATAGGACAGAAACTGGAATGTTCAGAATCACAGAATATTGCTTAAATAGGAGTCTATGAAATAGTAACAGCTAGGAATGAGCTGGAAAACAAGCAAGCTGTAATGTGTTATTTTTTTTCTAGTAGCATCTATGAATCGTTGGTAAGTCTCAAGCCTTGAGTAAATAAACACCATCTGATCCTGACACTCCACATAGCATGAGCACTGTGCCACCTTTAACCTGCATCCTCATTGTTTTCCAGATTTACATCTGTGTTTGTAATTATGCAGCATTGGATGTCCATAAAACACCCTAATACTGTGCTCAATACTTACCTGTTGTTTAATTTATAAAAGCTTTGGGTATAAAGTTGTTCAATGGCAGTCATCCCTATGCTTGTGAACCCTGGCCCCTTAATTCATTTGCAGCATCGGTAAGAACAAGCTTTATTTAAGTGTTTGAAGGGTTAATTGCTTTAGGTATCCTGTCTTAAATGCATTCCTTGAATGATTAAACCGAAGTACAGGAGCACAACAGTCACTTTTCCATACCTTCTGTAATGATATGCAGCTTGGGTTAAGAGCATACTGTCTTGTAAACATCAGCTTTTTAGTTTCAGGAATCCTATGCTCATGCTAATTATTGTCTCTAACTTGCTAATGTGCTCCAACCACAAGCTAATAGGTATTTGTAACCAGCAATGCACTCAGTGTAAAGTGGTCGTGTTCTTGGTGAAAAAAATCTGACAGCGACTGCTACTCAGTCTTAGGCAGAGATTACTTAAAATACTCAGTGATGTAGGGTATTTTAAAAAACTGGAAAATGTTTAATAGTGCAGTTTGTTGTACAGAACCTTCATTTTTATTGCTGTTGCATCAACTTGAAGCTTTTGTTGGAAAAAAAATACATTTGTTTACAATAAATCACAGGCCTCTTTTCTCTTTCAAGAACAGTATCTGGAAGCAAAAGATTCCTCCACGTAGCCTACTTGACTCAAGTTTTAACTGTGCAAACAACTTCAGCAAGTCTAAAGGGAAACAAATAAAGATGCACCTATGAAATGGAGATGTAGGAGGTGGTAACAAGGGATTGGTGCAGGTCAGGGCCTTTGTAACTAAGCATGGAAATACAACTTAGAAGGGAATTCTCTTGCCATCCACGAAATCAATTATCCCCAGCTTGGAGGTGAGTGTGTGATGTGCCTAAAAGCCTAAGGTTATCTTTGGGCAGAGGCTTTAGAACCTACTATGACTCTTGTTTTTTTTGTAAGCTACATCCAGGCTCTCTCATAACATTACATATGCTGAAAGAAAAATTGTGAAGGACATGTAAGACCCTTCTTTAAAATCTTTTTCTAGTTAGAAGCAGCAAGCTCTTATATCTAGTCTTTGATACTAGCTATGCCACAATAATCAGATGGACTTCCCCTTCTCATAGGAATAATTCTACTGCAGCAGCCTTGGGCTTTGAAGTCTGTCACCTCTACTGTGCAAGTTCAATTCACACAGTACTTTGAAAGGGGAAAAACCCCCTTTCAGGTATGGAATATCTGGATCCTAAAAAATATTCTCTATTTTGATAAGATACATAGAAAAGCCACTCTTACACAATTGCTTCCTCAATAAATTTATTGCCACTTTTTCCAAAGCTTCAAAGTAAACTGTGGAAGTTGTCTTAGCTCTCAGTCCTGCGCTCCTGGGCCCGGAGGAAGCTGGCCTTCTTCTGGGCAACACGGTCTTTCTTCTGGGCAAGGGACATCTTGGGACAGTTCCATCTGCAATGCAAGCACAGCTTATGATATAGCCAAGGCAAAAATAAGCAAAAAGAGGTCAAGAAACAACTGTGATTAAGAGTGCAATGGTAGACAGTATTTCCACTTTATTTACTCATAATGATTTAAGGCTGTAGTTAGGGCACCACAAAGACATGGTTAGTTTAGTTCCTCAAGAGGTAAACTGTACTCTTTTGTGACTGAAGTTTAGACAGTATCAAGCCCAATGCAATAGCTCTGTCTTGATTTTTCTCCCACACCTCTGGAAAATCAGAACAATTCAGTGCTGACAAGCTAGTCAGTGTGCTCTCTGCTAAAGAGAAGCAGCTTTCCCACTAAAAACAGTAAGACCTGAAGATACACACTTCAAGAGTTCCAGCTATTCAGGCCACAAGCATGCTCCACTTGAAATTTTTTTTTCCATATAGTTAAGAGCTCTTAAATTTCAGAGTTCTACTGCTAAAGTTAACTCCAGACCAAGTTATACAGAACTGCTCGTATCTTATTTGGTGTAAAGCACATGTGAATGTTGACACAACTGCAATGTGAACTGCATTACTTGTTTTACTATAACTAAAATATTTTCAACAGGGGAGGCACATGGATGTTGAAGAGAATGAGTTTTACCTCTTTTTCTTGACTTCTCTCTTGGGTTTCTTTTCATGGACTGGATTATCCCGTATAGCAGTATGGGCTTTCTTATACATTTCTTCCATCTAGATTAAAAAAGAAAAAATTTAAATTCACCACAGTGGTCCAGTTGTAGGATATCAAAAAAACAGGACACCCTTATCTAAGCATGCACTAGAAACCAGTTCCATGACAATCCAGGTTGTAATTTCACATGGTTGCCTTTAAAACACTTCCTTCATACAGCAGGTAACTGCCACAGCATTAAGAAATTCCTACTGTCACTATGTTAATTTAAATATCCAAACCCACAACTTCAGACACTAAATGGAGAAAGTTCTCTTATCCTTATTTTACAGTTAGTTACTGTAGGGCCTTAGTTCCCTACAGACTACTTAGAAGCCTCATAACTACAGGCTGGCATCTTGCAGTTGAAGTGTTTCCTCTGAAGCTGACTCTCAGTGCTGGAGCATCCCTAGATTTCAATTAAAAGTCAGTCTAGAAAGTTATTCTTAGAATAAAATACTTCATGTTTACTTAATGAACAAAAATTATTTCACACAAACCAGACCAGACGTGTAATCTCACCACTTTTCAGACTCTACTGCAGTACACATCACAAAGCTAAGAGAGAAGGCAGAAGTTGAGAACCTGTAGATGTTTTTACACATCTTGCAAGAGCCATGGCAGCCCCTGGATCATCCCCAGGGATGGAATAATGCTGCTCTGTCCCAAAGAGAACTAGGGATCCATAATGGCACAATTTTAATACCTTTGCCAGTGGTTAATTAAGACCACTGGATCTCAGCTGTGAAAAACTTCTAGCTTTCTACTGATGTAAGTCTTGGAATCACTTCATTGCAATACAAGCTACAACTACTGTTTTTTTAGTAAAACAGATGAAGTTGGAATTTACAATAATTTCATTCTTTATCCCTTCTTAATTGCTAAGTTTTCTATAGCCAAAAAAGGGGACGTGAGAATGTATGTTTTAAAGCTCCAGAACCACTACTTAGGGAAACCAAGCAAGAACATTACAGGCAGCACAAGGTGCCCTTTGGAAACAGTTTAACAATTGAAAAAAGTAGAAGCAGCACACCTCAGTATTCTTACGTATCTTCTGGTGTTCCCTATAAAACACTCTTAAAATTTAAAACAGTACTAAGCTAAAATATATTACACTCTGTAGCCTCATGAAATGCTAGCTTGTACCAGAGCTAGCCTGGGCTATTCTATGTTCACCTATAGGGTCACACAAATCATAAACCTGATTTAACACAGAACCACATGCTCAGTTGCAACCACTACACCTGCAGACAGGACAGGCTGTGGTGCAGGATTAGGAATGAGTGGGTAGCATGTACAGATTGGGGTGGGGGGAGTGGTCCAGCATAGAATACAGTGTTGTAAGCTTGGATTTATAGGCAAAATGTTAAGCTTCACAGCAGGATAAAGGTCCCACTTTCAAAAGTTCTACAATATACTACAGAGCCCTTAATGAAGGAAAAAAAATTTCTCTGCATGGGTAACATACAACAGGAATCACATAATTTCACATATCAAACTTAGTTCCATCACTACAGAAGTTCCTACGCAAGATTTATCAGCATCTCTGTGAAGGCACAAGATCCAGGAGGATACATCAACCTTACCCCGTCAGGCGTTACATTGTTCTTTATGTACTGGGAGAACTGTTTCTTGTAAGCATCTTCATCCTCCTCCATCAGGTAACGCATGTAATCTGCAACATTCTGGCCCATGATGTGCTTGCGGTGAACCTCTGCGTTGAACTCTTTGCTTTCCGAGTCATACCCAGGGAAACGTTTGGTACTGTGGAACAGCAGGTATAGGCAGATTGACACACTCAATCAGAGGCTAAGATCCATACAGAAATGGCTGATACGGCAGATTCTCCTACAGGTAACTGAGGGATAGGACCCTCTAATTAAAAGTTAGGAATTCAAGTTTGAAGTTCCACTCGGCTGCCATCAGTCCCGTCTTGAAACAGTGCAGTACATCATATACACACCATGGACCAACTACAGAGTGTTCAGTCCTTGGGAGGATCATCATGTAGCAGCCAAGTCATAAGAACTGGACAATTACTCATGAATGGGACAGCATGGGAGAGGGCAGGAAAATACACAACAGATCTCAAGGCTGTCTTTCCCCCACTGCTGCTAGCAGAAAGCAGCAGTCAGTTGTTGTATAAGGGTTAGATAACACTGCCAAAATCTTGATTCAGTCATGCACAGCCTTTGATGGGAATTGCCAAAATTTCCATGTGGAAATTTTAAATGCAGGTGGACTGCTCAGACTTACTACTGTACTGACAACTGTAGCAAGTATCAGTGGGTTTGTGCCTGGTTTGTAGATTTTCCTGGTGTAATTCATACCTGCACACAATTTGGTAAAGACTTAAACCAACAGAAATCTAAAGGATATTTACTTAAGTGCATTCAATCACTTGCTGATTTTTAGTAAAAGCTCTTTAGTTTCTCAAAGTTTCACAGCATCTCTTGATAGCTGCAAGATTCCCAGCAGCACCATCAGAATTGCACTTGTGTATTAAAAGACAATCAACAAAAAAAGCCCCACTCCAGAACCTAAGCTACATAACAGCATCATTTCAACACAAAGTGACAGTAAAAGTAGATTGGTACATACAGAAGCATTTCAGGTTAACTCTGAAGAATTTCTCCCAAACAAGTATTACCTGTGAGGGATGGACAGACCACCGTCCACTGCACCCTTCAGAGCACCAAAGACTTTGTTTCCAGTGGTAGTTCTGGCAAGACCTGCATCCAGGTAGCATGTGAAAGCGCCAGGCTTTCCATCCACGCTTTCCACATTGTATTCGTCACCAGTGACTTCAACTTGGCCTTCATAGATCTTATCAAGGCCAAATTTATTCAGAAGCTGTGGGGAAAAAACACACACTTCTCAAATTCTTTGCATTTGTTGACAAAACACAGAATCCCCACCACCTTAAAACGTGAATTTGCAGCAGAATCTTTACAAAAATCATGCACCCTATACTAGTAACAAAGCTTTTTAACAACCACCACTGTAGGTATGTCTGGTAAGTTTCAACCATCTGTTCCAACAGGTACACCATTCATGAGCCCACACAGATAATGGATGGATGCTGTTTGCATGTTTTCAAACTATTCAAGGCACATTTCTTACATTTTTATCCTGACTCCCTCCCTCCACCAGACTTAAGGTCTGAGACTTAAAACAGGCTGCTGGCATTGGAACTGTGTGCTGTCGTGCTTCTGTGATCTGACAGTCACAAGAGGCCATCAAATCTATATGGTGAAGAGCAGAAGTTATTATTTTGCTAAACCCAGGCTCAGGTGAGCTATCACAGTGCTCAAGGGAGTGGCTTTCCCCCCCATAAGAAAAGCAGAGAAGCGAGTCCAGAGCGCGTGGCAGATACGTACCCTGCGTGCCAGGAGCAGACCCGTGCAGTAGGCTGCAGCGTAGTTGGTCAGGCCAACCTTCACACCATACTTTGGCAGCTCATGGGCATAAGCAGCACAGACAATCATGTCACCCTCAATTCTGGCATAGGCAATCTGACAACAGAACAAATGTTAGTGTTCTCGCAATTCTGGGCTCCATTTATTCTTCGACACCTACTTAAGCCAACATGTCCAGCAAACTGCCAACCTCTGCACGCAAGCTCAAGGGGTTGTGGTGCTTTGGTTTGTTGGGCTTTTTCTAGTTTTCTCTATTTTTGGTGTTTGGTTTGGGTTTTTTTGTTAAAGGAATCTTCAACTCCTCAAATAAAGACATGAAGAATTCAAATCTCTATTAGGCCAGAGAAAGTGTAAGTCAGCAACAACCAGAAATTACCTCTTCACATAGATGAAGAGGCCAGGAAACTGCCTACCAAAGCAACCCCTCCAAGGATCATTATGGACATGCATGGATTCTCTCTCACTCTCTACATGTAGTTCTCATAGAACACAGTATGTAACACACTTCAGAAAAATACAAGAAGCATCTGATCCAGAGTTTGTGGTAACTAACCTCATAGAATGATTTTACTAATGGGTCTGAGACTAGCATCATCTCAGGGGTCTCCTGTGAGACAGCAGCACTGCCAAATATGTTTATACAGTTCATGTATGGAGCCTTCTCCTTTTCAACTCCCACACCTCCTTTCTACATCCAAAGGTTGTCCCCTTTTGCAGGATTCCTACAAACTGGAAAGGCACTATCAGCCAGATGTAAGCACCTGCCACCACTGGATTTTGAGTTGCAAAGGTAAAATAACCTTGTCAAGGTCTGAACAGACTGTTCCCCACAAATTATTATTCTACGAAGAAGCAACTGTTAAACTTATCCATCTACTTCTTTTTTGAGTTTAACATGCATTTATGGAAACAACAAACACGCCTAAGTCTTTAACATCAAAATTAGCCAAACATTCTGAAAATGAAACAAGAAAAGTAAGCCACAGCGAGGAACTGCGCGTGATGCAACACACAACCGTGTACCTAATAAACACGAGCAGATGCCTACTGTTCTTATTTACCAGTGTCCTTTAATCACCCAGGAAAGCAAACAAAAGGCTTCACTGCTTCATATGATCCACATACCACCATAAAAAAAGATCTCTCAAAAGAGAAGGCACTTTTAGATACAGCACAATGGTCAAGGCTGACAAGTCACACAGTCAAGTTGGTCATCTTCAGTGAAGCAAAGAGGCCTCTTTTAGAAGCCCTTTAGATCTACCAGAAAAAAAAAACCAGAGAAATCCTCCCTCTCCCTAAAATTCTCTCCTTCCCCCAACATCACTAAACTAGTACAAACCTGTATGACAAATAACCTCACAGAAGAATGCTGAGACTAGTAAAACTTACTCTCTAGGACGACCATGGTTAAAGTTGTGACAATGCTGAAGACTATTCTCCTCCAAGCAACTGTTTTACAGTAAAAAACCTGCTCAGATGCAGCCAAAACACGCCCAGCTGCTCCATCCATCCCCCTTTCTGTTCCCTTCACCCAGGAAGACTGGGAATCAAGCAGGAAGCACTGCAAGCCTTACCTGGCAAATGATGTCTCTGTTGGTAACACGCACAATCATCCTGTATTTAGGAGTGTTGTACTTGTTTTTATCCTGAATTACCAAGCGCTTCCGAGCATAGTAATCAGTTTTGCCCTCTGAAAAACAAGTTACAGTGTGGAGAATGTGTGAAGTCGGAATATTCACCCATGACACTTAATTATATGTTACAGAGAATTTAATAATACCTCTCCTTCTCCTGAATTTCACTTGGTACCTCTTGAAATATGCCTTGTTCTTGACAACTTTCACAAACCCCTTGGACAAGAAACATAACTAGGTGTTATTAACATACGACCACGTAAGCCAAGACCATTCTAACTCAACATGTAATGAATAAAACCGCAGTGCAATCAGGAAAATAAAACAGGTTTTCTTATATATTTAGATACGAAAGCATTATAAAAACGAACTGAGGGAAAAACCCCCATCAAACACCATGAATTCTACTCCCACAGAAACTAACACACACTTCTCTCCATAATTTCGTGCAGTTCAAGAAGAAAACCATACAATGCGTTTGCTAGCTGAGCTGTCTGTATGGGCCAGCGCAGTGACCACGCCGATTTCCTGTGCCC
>NW_008680509.1:0-740 GCF_000695815.1 Acanthisitta chloris
GTCCTTTCATGTCATCTCCTTGAGACGCAATCAACAATCAGAAGCAAATATTCAAGGCAGAGCAATACATTAGCGAACTCAGCTTATTTTTGTAAAATCAAATGACAACTATTAGAACAAGGGGTAACATTTTAGCTAGAACATATTTTAATCTATCATTGGCACTTTCCTATATTTCAAGTTCATTAAGTTACTGTGACTTATATCATGTAGGTAATACTTGTTTTCGAGTACTCAATATTAATCAGAAAGAGATTGAAAGAAAAGGCAATGTGAATTTGTCATGCTGGGCCAGCAAAACCTGTCTTTCAACACTGCATTTCTTTTTTGCCTCATGCAGGCCTTTGACATTTGTAAATATGTTAACTGTTACTTTAGTAGGAAGAGCAATTACTCTCAGAAAGAGATCATTCATGAGGGGCTGACAGTGGGAAAGGTCTTTCCTAGAACAAGGGAATATTCTGCAGTTTAGGGACCATTAAAGATCATGTAGCCCACAACTCACTAGGTCAGGTTTCTCAGATCCAGCCACAACATGAACCCTTACAACGGTTACACATTCACATCTTCTCTGGAAAACCTGTTCTCATGTTTCACCGCCCTCACTGAAAAACATTAATTACTTATGACAAAAACCCATTGACCTTGTCCCATCAATATGGTCCCTATTAAAAATCTCTCTCTGTATATCTATTACCCTATGTTATATATTAAAAAAGTGAAATAAGGTCTTCTCAGCA
>NW_008680510.1:0-1005 GCF_000695815.1 Acanthisitta chloris
GTCTGTCCGTCACCCCCAGACCTGTCAGTCATCCCCGAGTCTGTCAGTCACCCCGGGCTCTGTCAGTCACACTCAGACCTGTCAGTCACCCTCAGACCTGTGTCAGTCACCCCCAGATGCATCAGTCACCCCCAGATCTGTTAGTCATCCCCAGGACCCCTGTCAGTCACTCCCAGATCTGTCAGTCACCCTCAGACCTGTGCCCTGTGCCCACCCCTCCCTCCTCAGCCCTGAGGGACACATCCCAGTCCCATCCCAGTCCCATCCCAGTCCCATCCCAGTCCCATCCCAGTGCGACTCACCAGTTTTTTCCGTTTCCGAGGCTTCCCGGGTTTGTTTTCCTTCTGCTTCCGAGGGCCTCGTTTCTTCTTCTTCACCCCCAGAGCTCCCTCCAGGCCTCGCAGCAGATCCTCCTCGGCCTCTGCGGGGACACGGCGGCGTCAGACAGGGCACGGGCACAGGGGACAGGGACAGGGGACAGGGCACAGGGCACAGGGCACAGGGACACCAGGATGGACACAGGGACAGGGCACAGGGCACGGGGACAGGGCACAGGGACACCAGGATGGACACAGGGACAGAAGGATGGACACAGGGACAGGGCACAGGGACACCAGGATGGACACAGGGACAGGGCACAGGGCACAGGGCACAGGGACACCAGGATGGACACACATGGACAAATGGACACGTGGAAGGGACAGATAAACAGGGCACAGGGACACCAGGATGGACACAGGGACACCAGGATGGACATAGGGACAGGGCACAGGGCACGGGGACACCAGGATGGACACAGGGCACAGGGACAGGGACAGGGCACAGGGCACAGGGCACAGGGACACCAGGATGGACATAGGGACAGGGCACAGGGCACAGGGACAGGGCACAGGGACACCAGGATGGACACAGGGACACCAGGATGGACATAGGGACAGGGCACAGGGCACGGGGACAGGGCACAGGGCACAGGGCAGAGGGACAGGGCATGAGGACAGGGGACAG
>NW_008680511.1:0-515 GCF_000695815.1 Acanthisitta chloris
CCATCCCAAACCCTTTGAACCTCCTCTCCCAAAAATCTCCAACCACATCCCAATGGCTTTTCCTCCTCACAGCTACTGCGACTATTACCGCCCGCGGTTCTTCCTGCTGGAAAACGTCCGGAATTTCGTGTCCTTCAAACGTTCCATGGTGCTGAAACTCACCCTGCGCTGCCTCGTCCGCATGGGATACCAGTGCACCTTTGGGGTCCTGCAGGTGGGTGATTTTTGGGCTCATTCCCATCTCCTCAAGGAGTTGCTCCAACTCCTTCCGTTGTCCCTTCATTCCATGAGAGTCTCCAATTGACTCCTTGGGTGATTTTTGGGCTCATTCCCATCTCCTCAAGGAGTTGCTCCAACTCCTTCCGTTGTCCCTTCATTCCATGAGAGTCTCCAATTGACTCCTTGGGTGATTTTTGGGCTCATTCCCATCTCCTCAAGGAGTTGCTCCAACTCCTTCCGTTGTCCCTTCATTCCATGAGAGTCTCCAATTGACTCCTTGGGTGATTTTTGGGATC
>NW_008680512.1:0-238 GCF_000695815.1 Acanthisitta chloris
CTGGGGGTCCCTGTGGGGGTCCCTGTGTTTCTGGGGGTCCCTGTGGGGTCCCTGGGGTGAGGTGGCAGTGTTGGGGTGCAGGATGGCCGCGTGTTCCTGGCGGATTATGCCCTGCTGGAGGATCTGCCGACGGGACACATCGGGGGGGAGCCCCAATTCCTCACTGCTCCCCTCTGCCTGCTCTGGCTCAGCCCCCGCGGCCACCTCCTGCCCCTGGCCATCCAGGTACCCCCCGGGA
>NW_008680513.1:0-807 GCF_000695815.1 Acanthisitta chloris
ACAAAATGACTTTAGAGGATTTTAGATAGACCACAAAAAATAAATCACACATTATTCAAATACCTTTATTCTCAGATGCTTATACTGTACTCAGCCTGTATTTCCACCTTAGCAAAATTTGCATTTTCATATACTTCAGCCACAGCAATTTTTATTTCCATCTAATTTTTTTGTAATAAGAGCTTAAAAAATTATCTGCCATTGACCAAAATGGTCTGTTTCAGGTGGAAGCAATAAAGACCATAAGGCTGCAATCGACCACTACTCGAAAAATTGCCAGTTGCTTCAAAATACCAACAAAAAACATTTGCTTTAAATTGGTGCTTTACTTTTAAATATTTAAATAATTTCATTTGTTTCTCCAAAGACATTTATTTACTGGCTCCAAAATGCTTCTCAGGAAATAATACTCAATTCCCTTCGTAAGAGAGTATGAATGAGAAAACTTATTTTAAAATAAATCTTAAAAAAAAAGAATTACAAAAAAAGAAAGGAGAAATAATTCTCTCCTCTGGAGAAAGACTTTAGCACATGCTATTTTTAAGCCAATGAGAACAATACTTTTGACACTCATGGAAACTTCTCATAAATCATTTAAAGAGAGTGAAAATTTTAAAAGGAAGTTAAAGAGAGACCAAACACCTACAAATAGGATCTTTTTTCTGGCTTTAAGCCACAAGAAAATAGCTTTCTGTTCCTCCTAATGATGGCAATTTTAAATATTTTCAAATTGCAATGTAATGTGTTAGATTAGGTTATACTTCTATAAATTGATTTTTATTGAGCTTGCACAGACTATCCTCAAAA
>NW_008680514.1:0-819 GCF_000695815.1 Acanthisitta chloris
AGTTGGTTCTGGACTCTCCAGATGGTTCTGGATCTCCTCCTGGTCCTCACCCAACTCCTCCTTGACCCCAAGAACCTCTGAGTTCTCCCCAAAACCTTCTCCACTCTCCTCAACTCCTCAAACCGACCCGAACCGACCCGAACCCAAATCCCTCCGGAATTCCACCACCCCCAAAGATTTTCTGCCCTTCCTATGGTTCCTCCATCCCTTTGGGAAGATCCAAATTTTTTTTTCCTTGTCCT
Source organism: Acanthisitta chloris (assembly GCF_000695815.1). Lineage (NCBI taxonomy): Eukaryota > Metazoa > Chordata > Aves > Passeriformes > Acanthisittidae > Acanthisitta > Acanthisitta chloris. Next base: position 243 of record NW_008680514.1, read on the forward strand.
ATCCCACCCAGCCAAGCTGCCCAAGGATCTCCAATGTGCTGCCATCGTCACCTTCGGAGCCCAACAATGTTCCCGAGCCTACGGAAACGCCGTGACCCGGAACATGTTCTGCGCCGGAGTCCCACAGGGAGGGGTCGACTCCTGCCAGGTGAGGACAACTGGGACCAGTTGGCCCTACTGGGAACACCTGCTCTGCTCCCACCTGGGCCAAGAAATCTTGAAGGTTCCACCAAGACCTTCCCCTTGACCATTGGGCTTGGAAAAGTTCACAAAATTGGATTTAATTGACAAAATTTTGGGGTTCTACCAACTCCATCATGGCCCCAGAGAAGGTTCTGGTCCCAGTCCAGGTCCCAACTGGTCCAGTAACTCCTAAGGTCCCATCAGGATCTTCCCCTTGACCCTCAGGCTTGGATAAGTTCACAAAATTGGATTTAATTGACAAAATTTTGGGGTTCTACCAACTCCATCATGGCCCCAGAGAAGGTTCTGGTCCCAGTCCAGGTCCCAACTGGTCCAGTAGCTCCTAAGGTCCCATCAGGATCTTCTCCTTGACCCTTGGGCTTGGATAAGGTCA
>NW_008680515.1:0-772 GCF_000695815.1 Acanthisitta chloris
CAATCTAATTTGGGGGGGCTGAACCTAATTTTGGGGGTTAGACCCTAAATTTGGGGGTTTAGACCCTAATTTTGGGGGGTTGACCCTAATTTTGAGGGGTTAGACCTTAATTTGGGGGGGTTGAACCTAATTTTGGGGGGCCTGACCCTAATTTTGGAGGTGTTAGACCGTAATTTGGGGGGGCTAGACCCTAATTTTGGGGGTTTAGACCCCTAATTTTGGGGGGTTAGACCCTAATTTGGGGGATTGACCCCTAATTTTGGGGAGTTTGACCCTAATTTTGGGGGCTTAGATCCTAATTTGGGGGGTTAGACCCCAAATTGGAGGGGTTGACACCATTTTTTGGGGGGTTAGACCCATTTTTGGGGGGGAGTTTAGACCTCTTTTTGGGAAGTTAGACCCAAATTGGGTTGACCCCAATTTCAGAGGGTGTTGACCCCATTTTGGGGGGGTTAGACCCTAAAAATCAAGGGGCTTGGCCCCAATTTTGGGGGATTTAGACCCCATTTTGGGGGAGTTAGACCTCATTTTTCAGGGGGGTTTGACCCTATTTTGGGGGGATTTGACCCTATTTTTCAGGGGGGTTAGACCTCATTTTTCAGGGGGGTTCGACCCCAATTTTGGGGGGGAGTTTAGACCCCATTTTGGGGGGATTGGACCCTAAAAACTAATTTTGGGGGTTTAGACCCTAATTCGGGGGGATTTGACCCAAATTTTGGGGATTTGACCTTAATTTTGGGGAGTTGACCCTAATTTTTTGGGGGTTTTGACC
>NW_008680516.1:0-1413 GCF_000695815.1 Acanthisitta chloris
AACCTGCCCAGCCGGGGCTGCAGGAGCTTCCCGGGGCTGCAGGCGACGGTGTGCCTGCCCAGCGAGCAGGGAGGGATCAGCTCCTCCTTCCCTCCTGATGGGAAGTGCCTGGACACCCTCTGGCACACCAGAGAGGGAGCAGCGCTGGGGGCGCAGCCAGGAGTTCCTTCTCCTGCTGCAGAGAGCCCAGAGGAGCCATGGAGATGCTCCAGCTCTGCCCTGGAGCCAGGCTGGGAGAGCTGGGGGTGCTCACCTGGAGGAGAGAACTCCAGGGAGACCTCAGAGCCACTTCCAGTGCCTCAAGGGGCTCCAGGAGAGCTGAGAGGGACTTGGGACAAGGGATGGAGGGACAGGACACAGGGAATGGCTTCCCACTGCCAGACTCACTGCCAGAGGGATACTGGGAAGGGATTCCTGGCTGGGAGGGTGCTGAGGCACTGGCACAGGGTGCCCAGAGCAGCTGTGGCTGCTCCATCCCTGGGATTGTTCCAGGCCAGGCTGGATGGGGCTGGGAGCAGCCTGGGCTGGTGGGAGGTGTCCCTGGGGATGGAACTGGATGACCTTTAAGGTCCTTCCCACCCAAACCACAGTCCTGGGATTCTCAGTGCCAGAGCCTTCTGCACCCACTCACCAGCAGAACCAGGACTGAAGGTGCAGGAATGAAACATTCCCATTCCCACACTCACAGGGCCCTAGAAAATGAAGGGATTTTGCAGTTTTGTTATCATTTTAACCTCAAGAATGTTTTGACATCCAGCAAACACCCCCTGGCCCAGTGGGACACCAACAGCCACCACAGCTTTGCTCCAAACTGGGATTTTGCCTTTTATTTCTGGGATAATGGCTGAGGGAAGAGCAAGGAAGGGATGTGGGGAGGTCTGAGGGATGCAGGAGGCAAAGGAAAAGGAGGAATTGCACTGGGAGAGCTGCAGGAAGGTGACAGTGACACAGCACCTTGACTTGGAAGCTCCTGGAGATGCTCTTCCACAGCTGTTCCTTCTCCTCCCTCAGGTATGGATGGAAGGCGTGGGCAGGATCTGTGTGCTCCCAGCTGGATCCTGGGCTAATCTCCTGCTCCCAGCTGGATCCCACACTGTTCCCCTGCTCCAAGTGCCACGGGTGGCTGCAGCATCCCAGGGTCCCTGTCCCTGACAGTGCAGGAGGAATGCAGCACCCCAGGGGATCCAGGATGTCCTGGCAAGGAAATTAGAGAAGGAGCTCCAGGCCCACACAGCCACCAACCAGGTTGTGACTGTCACCACACATCCTGCCCCTCAGATCCCAGCAGGAACAATGCCTCTTCCCAAAACAGCATCAAAACTTCCCTGAACTCCCCAAAACAAGGAGCAGAACACTTATTTCAGCCTTTCCTCTGTTTCCTGCCCCCAGCCTGGGTCAGACAGCTCAGATTCC
>NW_008680516.1:1444-4023 GCF_000695815.1 Acanthisitta chloris
AAATCATCCCTGGCACCACCACAGCTTCCACTCCCACACTCAGGAGACCCTTTCTCCTCCCTGGAATCACTGACAACCCCAGAGAGAACCCTGGGAAGGAGGAGAGCACTACACCTGTGCCGCCAGATGGGCCCTGGGGCTGCATCCGCTGCTGGAAATTTGGCTCTGGGAAAGAAACTGTGGATAAATTCCTCAGGATTTCCTGCATAAGCCTCAGCCTTGAGGCTTTCAAGGCCTTGTGCTGTTTTAGCTCCAGCCAAAGTGAATTATTTTTGGAGTCAGGAGCCTGTCTGGAATGGGAAGGCCCAAGCGAGTCCCACTGTCCCTCACACCTGGCAGGTGAGGATTAGCCTGAAATCCTGGTCAAAAAGCATTAGTTGCTTCAATTTCATGGGGTTTTGAGCCAAATCTCAACTCCAAGCAAACTCTCCCCCTGGAGAGCACCATGGCTGGAAAGGCTGGCACAATCCCACTGCAAATCAGTGCTGAAAGCACCAGTTGGAGCCCAAAGCTCCACGGGTGGTTGGGAGGAGGTGACACCACCTCAGAGTGGGTTTGGACCATAAGGAACACAGAAAAGGGAACAGAAGAGCCTCCTCATCTCTTCCCATAGAGCCACCAGGGGCTGTGGGCCGAGTGCTTGGTGATGGTTTGCTTCTCCTCTGGGCTGAAGTGCAGGATGGTGAGGATGGCCGAGAGGGTTTGCTGCCGGCCCAGCGCATCGGGCAGCGTCAGGAACCGGAACACGATGTTCTTCAGGTACTCCAGGTTGGCTCCCTCCCTGCTCCTGTCCCGGAAGTTCTTCTGGATTTCACTCTGCAGGGACAACACCTCCTCCCTGTGCTTCTCCTCCTCGGCCAGGACCTTCTCCTGGAGCTGGTGGAGCTGCCCCTCCAGCGTGTGCTTGTGCTTGCGCAGCGCCGTGATCTCCACCTCCTTGCGCGCCAGCTGCTCCGCGTACAGGAAGAAGGTCGGCTCGGAGCTGGAGCACAGACGGAGAACCTCCAGGGACTCCTGGCCTGGGGGGTCACCCTGGGTGACCTCCAGGGAGTTCTTGGAGCCTTGGAGCCCGTGGGGCAGCATGAGGGCCCTGAGCTGCTCCAGCTCCTGGTCCTTCTCGGCCAGCACGGCCAGGGCCCTGTCGCGCTGCTTGTGCATCTCCTCCTCCAGCCTCAGGGCCCTCTCCCGGTACTCCAGCTGGCACCTCTCCAGCTCCTGCCGGTGCAGCTGCTGCTGCTGGGACAGCTCCTGCTTCTTGGCCTCCATGTCCTGCTGGTGCTGCTTCTCCAGGTCATCAGAGGCCAACTGGAGCGCCACATACTTCTCCTTGAGCTCAGCCAGCTGCTCCTGTGCTTCCTCCAGCTCTTTGGCCAAGTTGATGTCCTTGGATGACTTGTTCTTGAGGACCACCTGTGCCCTCACCTTGTACCGCTCGAACTCGTCCTTCAGCTGCTTCAGCTCCTGCTGGTAGTACGCAGCTGTGGCCTTCTCGCCATCCCCGGCCTCGAAGCCCCTGGGCAGCTCTGCCTCACAGAGCTTCTCCACGTCCACCACGCCTTGGCTCTTCCTGGCTGCTGCCTGCAGCAGCTTCTTCAGCTTCTCCATCTTATCTTTCAGGACATTCACATCCAGGTTGGCTTCCTCTGGGTGGATGTCCACGGGGGATCGGCTGGAGGCAGCGATGGCCAAGGTCTTGTTCTCCAGGTCCAGCTGCACGATGCGTTCCTTGAGCTTCTGGATGACCTGCTGATCCTTCTGCTTGGCCTTCTCATAGGTGCCGAGGAGCTCGGACACCTCGGACACTTGTCCCTCCAGGTTGGCCACGCGTCGCTCCTCCATCTGCGCGCGCTGCCGCAGCTGCTCCTCGGCCTGGGTTGTCTGGGACAGGGAGGGGCAGGGGGATCAGCACTGGAGGCAGGAGGGCGACACAGGGCTCACCCCAACCACCGTGGGATCTTCCCTTCCCTGGCAACCCTGCACAAGGCGCTGCCTTGGCTTTGGGAGCTCGGGGATTTAGAATGGTAGAATGGGTTGGAAGGACCTGAAATCCCATCCCATCCCACCCCCAGCCCTGGGCAGGGACACCTCCCACCAGCTCAGATTGCTCCCAGCCCCATCCAACCTGGCCTGGAACACTCCAGGGATGGAGCAGCCACAGCTGCTCTGGGCACCCTGTGCCAGGGCCTCACCTCTCGAAATCTGAGGGATCGGGATGGGGGATTTGGCTCCTCCAGCCCCAAACTTGCCCAAACCCCTGGATACACCTCATGGAGTGAGCTGCTCCCCCAGGACCATCATCCCATCAACCAAAGTGAGGGAGCTCTGGACTGTGAGGAAGGGAATTTTGCTCCTCCGGCCCCAGACCCTGTCCCAATCCCTGGAGCTGCTCCTCCAGGACCATCACTCCCTCAGTGCAAGCCAGAAAGATTTGAACTCTGAGGGACGAGATTTGGACTCTGGGATAGGGAACTCTGCTCCCCCAGCCCTGACCCCTGCCCGCCCAGCAATCACCTTCTTCATCTCCTGCAGGAGCTGCAGTTGGAAGTGGTTCTTCAGCTCAGCCATCTCATCCTGCAGCT
>NW_008680517.1:0-2053 GCF_000695815.1 Acanthisitta chloris
TCCCGCGGCGCGCGGGCTCGGATAAGGACTCGCAGACTATCTGTGTGCAGAAGCAGAAATATTTGCCCTTTGGATCCCCTCTCTTGTCCCCGCTTCGCCCCCCTCCTCCGGCTTTCCTCAAGCCTCTCTCCGCCGTTCTCCCGGGAAGGCTGGAGGCAGGCACGGGGGAACCGTGGCACGGTAAGGAGTTGGGATTTCGGGATGCCAATGTCACATTGCCGTGCAAACGACTCCCGCGGTGGCACTTTATCAGGATTTCAAACTACATCTTTTATGTCTTTTAGAAAAGCGTCTCTCGGAGGAGATTGCCCTCAATAGACGCGCCGTAAAAACATTTTAGTGTTGCTCTTGTGCTTCTGCTTCTGTGCATCCCACTGCGAGGAGGTCCCTGTGGTCCCTTGGGAATACAAGGAGTTGTGAGAAGTTACACAACTGGCCGCCAGACTAATCCACTCCCTCTACCTTCCCGCGAGTACCTCCCCCTTCTGCTCTTTTTTTTCAATAGCAGCCCTTTCTCAAAATCTCAGGTTACTTTGCTAAAGAGTTCTCAGCCCTATAGTTTCTGCCCTTGTCTCTGCCTCCAGCTCCTTAAGAGCCACCCAACCCCAGCGATTGGATTGGGCAGCCCGTCTTGACACACCACTGTGCTGAGTGCTTGAGGACGTGTTTCAACAGATGGTTGGGGTTAGTGTGTGTCATCACACTCGAGTGGGGATTAGGGGAGAGAGGCAGCCTTGCTGGAGCTGTGTGGTCTTCCCCAAGTGTGAGCTGCAAGCAAAAGAAGAAATACCTAGCTTTGGGGGAGAAGAGGGGGAGGAATCGTTTCCAGCAGCTTAGAGGGAAAAATAAAACCCCTCACTTTGTTCAGGTAAAGTAAAAGGCACCGCATGCCTCTCTCTCTCTCTCTCTCTCTCTCTCTCTCTCTCTTTTGGGTTTGTTTTTTTTTCTTTTTCCTTCACGGTTTTCAGAGGAATGCTAGCACAGCACACTTGTCAAAGCCAGTTGCTGCTGCCTTATCAATGCTGCTATTGTACGGCTGACAGATAACAGCGAGCACAGCCTGATGCTTGGCTGTCTTCATAGAGCTAACACTCTTAACACCGCTAAGGTCACGCTTTCGGAGGTGTAGATTGGAAAATATCCCCTGGAGAGGTGTATCCCAGCCCTGCGGGTGCATCCGCCAGCCACCCCCGCAGGCACCGCTCTCCGCTCCCTGCACACGTGTGTGCCCGGAGCGGCGTGGGGGAAGCGGCAGCCGGGCACGGGTGGGTGCTGTGGCTGCGGGCACTGACGCCTCCGTGTACCGACAGATCCGTGGAAACTGCCTGGTCAGGCGGGAGAAGGAACCGCGGCAGAGTATTTCCTAGGTTTTGAGGAGGATGCTTCAGCAGCATGCAGCCTGTCTGGGGCTCAGCTGGGAGGCAAACCAGACTGTTTTGAAAGTGCGTTTGAGATGTCTGTAAAGTTGAAGACTCCTTTATAGAGACCTGGCTGGGCTTCTGATGATGGCATCGAGATGGTTTGGCTTACACATGGGCTTAAAGTTAAGAAAGAGAAAATCAGGAAAGTAGTGAAAGGCAGAGTACAATGTAATGCTGCTCTTGCAGCTGCAGCAGAGCAGATGGATGTAATTCATTTGCAGATCTGTTTGTGAAAGTTTTACAAGTCATTGAAAACTAAGTAGCATCACTATAATGGATCATTAAAGTCACACTATATTTATAGATTCTAAACTAGCAATCCGAAGTGTTAATTAAAAGTAAGCAAAAATTTATGTTTAGGAAGGAAGAGGGGCAGAAATGTAATTAGAAATTAGTTATGGAAGTACTCTGCTATCATTTTCATTTAATTCCGCTATTAAGTTCATTGATGTCTGGAGCATGGGAAGCCCAGCAAATTAACCAAGAAGTTAGAAATGTTATCACTAATTACAGTATGTTAGCTTATCAGAGAAGTTGTTCTTATTGTTTTACTTTAAATGATCTAGATGGTGAAATTAGAGGATGGGTTGTTTTCCTTGTATTTTTTTTAAGAACATGTTTGCTGTATATAT
>NW_008680518.1:0-246 GCF_000695815.1 Acanthisitta chloris
ACTGGGAGGGCACTGGGACCCCCCAAATTGGGGTCGGGGGGCTCAGACCTGGACCCGTCGCTGTGGGGCCAATTCCCCCCAAATCCTTCGGGATCCCCTGGATCCCTCGTCCCCTCCCTCCCCAGCTCGTGTCCCCCCACTCGTGTCCCCCTGTCCCCGTGTCCGTGTGTCCGTCCGTCCCCTCCGGCTCTTGACTCGTTTCTCTCCTCTCTCTCCTCCCCATCCGTGTCCGTCTGTCCCTCTGTG
>NW_008680519.1:0-340 GCF_000695815.1 Acanthisitta chloris
AGCGGGACAGGACTGGGCAGAGCGGGATGGCCTCCCTGTGCCTCCTGCCTTACCCTGAGCGAGGTGAGCACGCGGATGGTGCTGGCGCCGCAGTTCTGGATGAGCGTGCGGGGAATAACCTCCAGAGCCTGTGCCACGGCGCGGTAAGGCCACTGCTCCACGCCCGTCATGCCCTTGGACTTCTCTGTCAGCGCGTGGGCCACAGCCATCTCCGTGGCTCCTCCTCCTGGCACCAGCTGCGGGTCCATGAGCACGTTCCGACACACCTGCATCGCGTCCTGCAGGTTGCGTTCCACCTCCTGCAACGGGTGGGCACTCCTGGAATTGCTGAGGCTGGGAA
>NW_008680519.1:617-843 GCF_000695815.1 Acanthisitta chloris
TAACTGTTGGAGCAAGACCAGAGGAGGCCACAAAGCTGATCAGAGGATTGGAGCATCTCCCCTATGAGGACAGGCTGAGGGAGTTGGGACTATTCAGCCTGGAGAAGAGAAGGTTGTGTGGAGACCTCAAAGCACCTTCCAGGAGCTGAAGGAGCTCCAGGGAAGCTGCAGAGGGATCTGTGTTAGGAGCTGCAATGCTAGGACAAGGACTAATGGGGATAAATTG
>NW_008680520.1:0-5821 GCF_000695815.1 Acanthisitta chloris
ACACCTTCTAGTACATTTGTCACTAGTGCTGAAAATCAAACATTGCTCAGAAGGAAGCACACATTTAATAAAAGAAGAAAGATGAGACAAAGATGGGTTGCAAATAGCTGTATGAGTACAATGCATCAAAAATACAGGAAAGAGGCATTGATGATTCTGGACTAAGGAGAACCTTGGTAATGGTGAGAAAACTAAGAAATGTGTATGTTTGCATGTAAGCATAATGGCAACAATGATGAAAACATGTCAGTGGTGCCCAGTAGGGACTTTTCTACTTATGACATTGATTTTTATTTTTTTTAAGGATTCTGTTTTTAAATTTGGGAGGTATTCAAGTGTATATATATTTGATTAAATGAACAAAAACCCCAGTGGAACTATTTAGAAAGGGGTCAGTCTGTTACCTACTAAAATACTATGTTGAGTATTAAAATAGTGAAATGCATGTCAGAAAATAAGGTCTGGAATAATATAGAAAAAAATACATCAGTGAGGAACAAACAGTTTGAGTGCAGTGGTTTGAGCTCCCATGTCCTGTGAAGCATAACATATTGCTGGTCATACTCAATAGCTATCTTGGATAGTGTAGCTGTTGCTGGTTATACTAACATTATTATTTCATGTAATTCATGAAATGAATACTTATATTGCCTTCTTGCATATTCCCAGCCTCCTCCTGCCATGTCAAACTAATCAAAGCACTGAGACACTTGTCACATGGTATAGTTCCAGAAGTGATGGAGGATGGCCTGGATGACCTAAATATGCCCATAGTATCTCAAACTTTTATAATTCCATTAAAAGTGGTTTTCTCTCTGTGAGTGAGCAATATAGAGATGTCTCTAATCAGTGTTCCTCCATCTTGTTCTGAGTGAAGTATAGATGCTATCTGGGAAGTAACTACCCTCGTGGTTTTCCTCCCTCCCTGTAGTTCTATTTCTGGGACCTCCAGTTAGCTTTTCCCAATATCACTTCTTCAAATATGACATTTGGCTGCTATCTCCAGAGCCCAGCTTTCACATTTACACAGAGTTTAGCATTAAGGACTAAGCCAAGGCTCATATCATTCTGATTTTGTGCTTATCAACACAGTCCATCCCTTTTCCAAGAATGTAAACTGTTGCGGATGTCTGGTACACATTGGAACAATCTCAAAATATTAGCAGGTAAAGGCACTTTTATCTGCTTGCTTTATACATTTTCTGATAAACATGCAGGATTTGTCACTTTATTATTTTAACTGGTTATGCTGCATTCATATTAGAAAGCACAGTCATGCATTAGAGAGTGAATACTGTATTGCATTACCAATTAATTTATGCTGTTTCTTCAGCAATGGGAATGTTGTGTTTCCTCAGATTTACTGGTGAACTTATTCCCCTTCTGATTTTATCTGATTATTCTGTTATGACTAGTGCTTTTATCAGAACTTAGAACTGTTAATCAACTTTCTGGCATCTGGTTCTCTAGCTTTTCTTTCTAAAGTCAATAACCCTGCAGTTCTAGTTACAGCAATAAATGCAGCACAATATGTACACTTGTTAAGTGTGCAGGTAGTCAGGGCAGAATTTTGGCCAAACTGTCCAGTTTTGGTTTTGAGTGTCATGCTTTTTCAGACTTTGTCATAACAAACCTACAAAATTTTCCCAGTTGCTGTTGCTACAATGACCTTACAGTTCATTATTGATGTAATAATTACTGACTTCTCTGAGGTGCAGGTTAAATGCTGTAAACAGTAGAAATATGAGCCAATATTAGCAGTGACACATGTTTATAGCATTGATTTTACATCCTCTCATCCCAGCCTGCCATATATTTGTTTGTAGAGTAGTTAACCTGGCAAGGCATAAGTATTTCTTTTTGGGCGTAACGTTGAGATAAAATCTTAATGGGAAGCTCAGTGTGAAGCTTTGCTTTTTAGCTGACTTCCCTACATCATTTTCCTCCTTTCCTTTCTAATCTGCAGTCTGTTTCTTTTACTGTCTACTTCTTCCCTGCTGACTCTGTACAGGCACACTGGAACTATCCATCTCTGATGGTGACCTGTAACTGGCATCTTGTGTACTCTGTGATATTTTTGTTTTGGGTTTGGCCTTGATGTTTGCTAGACAAGTGTCTTGTTACACAAATACATTAAGAAATCTTAGCTTTCAAGTGAATAATAAAAAAGGTCTTGGACCTTTCAGTTACATAGAAATGATTTTGAATAAAAGCAGAAGGTGAATTGTGACAGCTCTGTGTGCATGATGAGTCTGCTGGTATTGTAAAGCAGCAAAACCATCTTTGCACTTCAGGGACATTTGAGTACAAAATACGATGGTTACATTATTAGTATCACCATGACCACATCATCCAGTGTTTTCTTTTGACTTTTAATACCTAATTTCTCCTATTCAGGAATCACACCTACTGTAGTGACAGTGGCCAAGACACAACAATGCCTTCACTGTTTTGTTTCACCGGCAAATAATCTGTGTGCAGGTCCGTTCCAAGCTCTCGCTGAGAAAACCTTTCTGCTTCCCTGTTCTATGTCCTTGTTGTGTTGCATCTCACAGATTAAAAGGGAGCTAAACTTGGAGAATTTTGTAAGTTTTTTTGAGATTGCTTATTTTATGACCTTCAGTCTGTTGAGGGCAGATGTCTTAGTCACCACAAGGCCTTTCTAAAGAGCATGAGGTATGGAATGAATAAATACAAAACTGTCTTCTCTCTCTGAAATGTAGCTATTGTAGAGAACAATGTCTCTTGTTCCCCTGTGAGGAGCCTCATGTAGGTACTGGGTTCCTCAACATAGTTTGGTTCTTGAAAAGCTCTTTAAGTACAGCCCTTAGCTGTATACGACACTGCTGTCTGCTTGAAAGCTGACTACCCCTGAAAGTATATCCCATTAAATACTATCTAGTTGTAAGCCACAGTGTGCCAGGACAGCTGCCCTAGAGGTTGCATGATTTCACCCAAAGGTGCTGACAAGGAAGGCTGCTGCCCCCAACAGCTGATATGAGCTGTTGGATGTGTTGGTGTGGGCTGTGAAAGCCATTTCAGAATTTGTTCTTTTTTCTAGAGGTCTGAAAAAGGAACAGTTCCTCCTGCTCTCCAAAGGGAATAAGTTCAGTGTCAGTGTTTGAGAGATAGGTATATGTGAAGGGCAGAAAATAATGCTTTTCATACTTTTCTGCTACATACTTTTAAGCCAAAGCAGGGCACAGTCTGCTTTGAGCACATGAAGTCAATCATTTTGCTGCCATTTATTGCAAAGTATTTCTTTCTGCTTAGGATGATGTATGCCAAGTCCAGAATAGATTGTCCCTTTTCCTGATGAAACAAATGGAGATTGTCAATAAGTGAAGCAGAGATAAGATAGATAGTAGCTTGTTAGTGATTTGGGAGTGAGGTGATATGGCACAATAGATTAATGCTTTGCCTTCATTTGTTGACATTTAATCTCTAGACTTTGGTTTGTATTCAGTACACAAAGTAACTGAAAACCTCTCCCATTTGGTACTTGTGAAGTTGGTATTAGACTTGCTTGCTCTTTAGTTTTTCCTTTTTAAAATAAGTGTTTTAACCTGTATTCTTGAAAATTGACATAGTTTCTAAGTCATCTCAGGAGATTTAGTAATTATGACTCTGTAGCATACCTTTTCTTTTTTGACCTCCTTCCTCCTTTTCTCCCATTGGCTTGATCAGAGGCTTGCAGTTTTGCTGTATTGCTCACTGCATTGTCTGCATTTGCCTTGTACCCACCTGGCCTTCCTTGCAACACTCCTGCATCTAACAAGGCTCTTCCATTTCTGGACATAGAATGGATGACAGTGCAACCTCTACTGCCTTTCCAGCTAGATGGTGCAAATCTTCAAGGCATTATTTGCTGTCTCTGATGATACTGAAGCCTTTTTAAAGAGAAATATTCTTATTATTCATTAATATCTTGCTATACCTGTTGAGTCTAAGGACATTCTTGTTCTCAGGTGCCCATGTGAAGGAGTGTAGACAAGTCCTATGAAATGGACAGGGCATTTCTGTGTAAATATTCCCCCCACTCTAAGCTGTGAAATATATAGGAATATGCCTAAGAGCAGATATGAATCTCATGATGATACAGGGTTGTACTGTTTTTCTGAAAATGCTGTAAGTAACAGTGTGATGCTGAGATAATTGTGAATTCAAGTTGGGAGAAACAGCACTTCTACTTAGGATTGCTGCTGGAAGCACACACGGCAACTGCGTGGAAAACGATGACCATTATGGATGCGTTTGAGAGAGAAGCCAGCTTAAAATCAGTGCTGATCAAAACTGCACTTTACTCAAAAAATCTATGTGGTCTGAGCAGTAATAACTGAATAAGTGCAGCCTCCTCATTCCTGCACCAACAAGCTTCATTCAGCTCCAGAGTTTGCATCGAACACTGAGCTAGTGAGAGCAATTAACTCTGCGGGTGAAGGGCGTCCAGCCCTGTTGATGCGTTTGATGATGAACCTTCTCTTCTGGGAACTGCCTCTGCCATTAAGAGATTTCCTGCTGGCAGTTCCTAGATGACCTATTCCACCACAGGAGAGTCTGCATAGCCAAGGGAAAGGCTCAGAAGGGTCACTGTGGCAGCATGCAAAGAGAGAGGGAGAGCCAAATAATGCTTCCCCTTTCTGACATATCTTCCTCGCACAAATGTTGATATTCACAACTGTTCCTATCCAGCACACAATATTCTTTACCATTGTTAATATTTAACAGGCACAACAGGTCCCAAAGAAAAGAAATGGAGTGGCAGAACAAGGAAACCGATTTTCTCTACTGGCACAGAAGAGCTTAGAGAGCCTGATGCAGTGTGTTGCTGCACTGTCTTGCTTAGAGCTAATGTTCTTACTCATTCAGGAAATACCAGTTGAGGCAAAAAGCCAGTTCGTTCATAGATTTGCTGGTGATGGAAACAGACCCCCAGATATTATCTTGTCTTAATGTAAAATAAATAAGTGATGATCACATGTTCTACAGCAACATAAAAATAACATTTTTCAAGGATGTTTGTTCCCTTTGAAAACAACTAGTACTTTAGTCTTTTTATTTTAAGCAAACTTTCTCAACCACGTCTGTACCTTTTAGAGCAGATTATTCTGTAGTTAATATGCATCACCATATTTGATTATTAGTTCATCTAGTCTCTTGTAAATCAGCCTTTTGTATGCAGAAGAATGCTAATAAATTTTTGTTTCTAAATCTTCTAATGTACCATGAAAACGTTTGCTACATGGCTGACTTCTGCCTCTTAAATATTTAGTGTTCTGTCTGCACAACTGATTTGCATGGCCACTGTTTCAATATGTAGCTACATGGCTATTGAAAATACTGCACAATCCTATGATCACCAGAAAGAACCTGCAAGATCTCTTAAGAGACTAGTTAAAATAAAACTTCATGAAGTTTCCACTCAGTTCTGCTTGACTTGTTTTTAAAAAACATAGATCACATTCTTTTTTTGATTATTGAGTTATATATCCACCATATCCTCACGGGCCTCAGCTTTATCTTGACCTTCCTGAGATCAAAATCTATTGTAGTTCTCCCAGGCAGTCTTTCCTCTAGTTCTAGGAAGGTCAGTTAGGATACCTTTTTCCATTTATCATCCCTCAGGACTTTGTTAGGTTTTAAGTTCAGCCCTAATTCCTCCATTCCTAGAACTAACTGTAATGATGATTTCCACTGAGTGTCTGAAAAATTATGCAGAGAGCAGTTTTCTCCTTCTTGAGGTGCTTGTTTCTGTGTGCTATGATCTCTCTTCTCCAGCCTCTTCTAGAGGCTGTTCACCATGCCTGAGTGCTCACATGCA